>NC_080203.1:97921106-98222017 GCF_030028045.1 Hippopotamus amphibius kiboko | reverse complement strand
AGGGGTGCACTTATTTTTATTTTTTAATTTAATTATTTATTTTTCAGCTCTTTATTAGAATATAATTGCTTTACACTCTTGTACCACCTTTTGAGGTACACCAAAGTGAATCAGCTGTATTTATACACATATCCCCATATCCCCTCCCTCCCACGACTCCCTCCCACACTCCCCATCCCGGCGCTCCAAGGCATCACCCATCAGCGAGTTGATCTTCCTTTGTTATACAACAACGTCCCACTAGATATCTATTTTACAGTTGGTAGTATATATATGTCTATGCTACTCTCTCACTTAGTCCCATCTTCCCCTTAGCCCCCTGGCCCCCAACCCTGTGTCCTCCAGTTCATTCTCTGCATCTGCATCCTTACTC
This sequence comes from Hippopotamus amphibius kiboko, assembly GCF_030028045.1. Lineage (NCBI taxonomy): Eukaryota > Metazoa > Chordata > Mammalia > Artiodactyla > Hippopotamidae > Hippopotamus > Hippopotamus amphibius. The sequence continues at coordinate 98,221,644 of NC_080203.1, read as the reverse complement.
TTGTACTGTTACTGGGTTCATCAGTACCAGCTTTTTTACTTAGATTCAATATATATGAGTTAGCATACAATATTTGCTTTTCTCCTTCTGGCTTACTTCACTCCGTATGACAGACACTAGGTCTATCCACCTCATTACATATAGCTCCATTTCATTCCTTTTTATAGCTGAGTAATATTCCATTGTATATATGTGCCACATCTTCTTTATCCATTCATGTGTTGATGGGCATTTAGGTTGCTTCTGTGTCCTGGCTATTGTAAATAGGGCTGCAATGAACGTTACCGTACATATTTCTTTTTGGATTATGGTTTTCTCTGGTTATATGCCCAGGAGTGGGATGACTGGATCATAAGGTAGTTCCATTTGTAGTTTTTAAGGAACCTCCAAACTGTTTTCCATGGTGACTGTACCAACTTACATTCCCACCAACAGTGCAGGAGAGTTCCCTTTTCTCCACACCCTCTCCAACATTTATTGTTTCTAGATGTTTTGGTGATGGCCATTCTGACCGGTGGGAGGTGATACCTCATTGTGGTTTTGACTTGCATTTCTCTAAGGATTAGCGATGTTGAGCATCTTTTCATGTGTCTGTTGGCCATCTGCATGTCTTCTTAGGAGAAATGTCTATTTAGGTCTTCTGCCCATTTGTGGATTGGGTTATTTGCTTTTTTGGTATGAAGCTGCATGAGCTGCTTGTATATTTTGGAGATTAATCCTTTGTCTGTTCTTTTGTTGGCAAGTATTTTCGCCCATTCTGAGGGTTGTCTTCTTGTCTTGTTTATGGTTTCTTTCACTGTGCAAAAGCTTTTAAGTTTCATTAGGTCCTATTTGTTTATCTTTGATTTTATTTCCATTATTCTAGGAGGTGGGTCAAAAGGGATCTTGTTCTGATGTAAGTCATAGAGTGTTCTTCCTATGTTTTCCTCTAGGAGTCTTATAGTGTCTGGCCTTACATTTAGGTCTTTAATCCATTTGGAGTTTAGTTTTGTGTACGGTGTTAGGAAGTGTTCCCATTTCATTCTTTTACATGTTGCTGTCCAATCTTCCCAGAACCACTTCTTGAAGAGGCTGTCTTTTTTCCATTGCATATTCTTGCCTCCTTTGTCAAAGATAAGCTGCCCGTATGTGCTTGGGTTTACCTCTGAGTTCTCTATTCTGTTCCATTGATCTTCCTTTCTATTTTTGTGCCAGTACCATACTGTCTTCATCACTGTGGCCCTGTGGTATACTGTAAAGTCAGGAAGCCTATTTCCACCAACTCCATCTTTCCTTTTCAAGATTGCTTTGGCTATTTGGGGTCTTTTGCATTTCCATACAAATCATAAGATTTCTTGTTCTAGTTCTGTGAAAAATGCCTTTGGTAATTTGATAAGGATTGCATTGAATCTGTAAATTGCTTTGGGTAGGATAGTCATTTTCACAATGTTGATTCTTCCAATCCAACAATGTGGTATGTCCCTCCATTCGTTTGTACCATCTTTGATTGCTTTCATCAGTGTCTCATTGTTTTCTGCCTATACGTCTTTTGCCTCCTTAGGCAGGTTTATTCCTAGGTATTTTATTCTTTTTGTTGCAAGGGTAAATGGGAGAGTTTCCTTAATTTCTCTTTCTCTTTTTCATTGTTAGTGTATAGGAATGCAAGAGGTTTCTGCACATTAATTTTGTATCCTGCTACTTTATTAAATTCATCGATTTGTGCTAGCAGTTTTCTGGTAGAATCTTTGGGGTTTTCTATGTATAATATCATGTCATCAGCAACGAGTGACAATTTTACTTCTTCTTTTCCAATTTGGATTCCTTTTAATTCATTTTCTCCTCTGATTGCTGTGGCTAAAACTTCCAAAACTATGTTGAATAGTAATGGTGAGTGTGGACACCCTTGTCTTGTTCCTGTTCCTAGAGGGAATTCTTTTGGTTTTTCCCCATTTAGAACGATGTTGGCTTTTGCTTTCTCATATATGGCTTTTATTCTGTTGAGGTAATTTCCTTCTATGCCCATTTTCTGGAGAGGTTGTATCATAAATGGATGTTGAATTTTGTCAAAAGCTTTTTCCACATCTACTGAGATTATCATATGGTTTTTATCCTTCAATTTGTTGATATGATGTATCACATTGATTGATTTGCATATATTGAAGAATCCTTGCATCCCAGGGATAAACCCCACTTGATCATGGTGTATGATCTTTTTAATGTGCTGCTGGATTCTGTTAGCTAGTATTTTATTGAGGATTCTTGCATCTATATTCATCAGTGATACTGGCCTGCAATTTTGTGTGTGTGGGACATCTTTGCCTGGTTTTGGTATCAGGGTGATGGTGGCCTTGTAGACTGAGTTTGGGAGTGTTCCTCCTTTTGCTATGTTTTGGAAGTGTTTGAGAAGGATAGATGTTAGCTCTTCTCGAAATGTTTGATAGAATTCGCCTGTGAAGCCATTTGCTCCTGGGCTTTTGTTTGTTGGGAGATTTTTAATCACAGTCTCAATTTCTGTACTTGTGATTGGTCAGTTCATAGTTTCTGTTTCTTCCTGGTTCAGTTTTGGAAGGTTGTACTTTCCAAGATTTATCCATTTCTTCCAGGTTATCCAATTTATTGGCATATAGTTGCTTGTAGTAGTCTCTCATGATCTTTTGTATTTCTGCAGTGTCCATTGTTACTTCTCCTTTTTCATTTCTAATTCTGTTGATTTGCGTCTTCTCCCTTTTTTTCCTGATGATTCTGGCTAATGGTTTATCAATTTTGTTTATCTTCTCAAAGAACCAGCTTTTAGTTTCAGTGATCTTTGCTATCGTTTCCTTCATTTCTTTTTCATTTATTTCTGCTCTGATCTTTATGATTTCTTTCCTTCTTCTCATTTTGGGGTTTTTCTGTTCTTCTTTCTCTAGTTGTTTTAGGTGTAAGGTTAGGTTGTTTATTCAATATTGTTCTTGTTTCTTGAGGTAGGACTGTATTGCTATAAACGTCCCTCTTAGAACTGCTTTTGCTGCGTCCCATAGGTTTGGGGTTGTTGTGTTTTCATTGTTATTTGTTTCTAGATATTTTTTGATTTCCTCTTTGATTTCTTTATTGATTTCTTGGTTGATTAATCATGTATTGTTTAGCATCCATGTGTTTGAATTTTTCACAGTTTTTTTCCTGTAATTGATATCTAGTCTCATGGCATTGTAGTCAGAGAAGATGCTTGACATGATTTCAGTTTTCTTGAATTTTCTGAGGCTTGATTTGTGCCACAAGATATGATCTATCCTGAAAAATGTTCCATGTGCACTTGAGAAGAAAGTGTATTCTGTCATTTTTGGATGGAATGTCCTGTAAATGTCAATAACTCGAGATGGTCTAATGTGTCATTTAAAGCTTGTGTGTCCCTATTTATTTTCTGTTTGGATGATCTGTCCATTGATATAAGTGGGGTGTTCAAGTCTCCTACTTTTCTTGTGTTACTGTCGATGTCCCCTTTTATGGCTGTTAGCATTTGCCTTATGTATTGAGGTGCTCCTGTGTTGGGTGCATAGATATTTACAATTGTTCTATCTTCTTCTTGGATTGATCCCTTGATCACTATGTAGTGTCCTTCCCTGTCTCTTGTAACAGTCTTTACTTTAAAGTCTAATTTGTCTGATATGAGTATTGCTACTCCAGCTTTCTTTTGACTTCCATTTGCATGGAATATCTTTCTCCATCCCTTTACTTTCAGTCTATATGCGTCCCTTGGTCTGAAGTGGGATCCTTGTAGGGAGCATATAGAAGGGTCTTGTTTTAGTATCCATTCAGCCAGTCAGTGTCTTTTGGTTGGAGCATTTAATCCATTTACACTTAAGGTAATTTTTGACATGTGTGTTCCTATTACCATTTTCTTAATTGTTTTGGGTTTGCTTTTGTAGGTCTTTTCCTTCTCTTGTGTTTCCTATTTAGAAAAATTCCATTAGCAATTGTCTTAAGGCTGGTTTGGTGGTGCTGAATTCTCTTAACTTTTGCTTGTCTGTAAAACCTTTGATTTCTCCATTGAATCTGAATGAGATTCTTGCGGGGTAGAGTATTCTTGGCTGTAGGTTTTTCTCTTTCAGGACTTTCAGTATATCCTGCCATTCCCTTCTGGCCTGCAGAGTTTCTGCGAAAAGATCAGCTGTTACCCTTATGGGTTTTTCTTTACATGTTATTTGCTGCTTTTCTCTTGCTGTTTTTAATATTTTTTCTTTGTGTTTAATTTTCATTAGTTTGATTAATATATGTCTCCATGCATTTCTCCTTGGGTTTATTCTGTATGGGACTCTCTGCACTTCTTGGACTTGATTAATTATTTCCTTTCCCATGTTGGGGAACTTTTCCACTATACCCTCTTCAAATATTTTCTCAGGCCCTTTCTTTTTTTCTTCTTCTTCTGGAATGCCTATGATTCAAATGTTGGTTGTGCTTAATGTTGTCACAAAGTCTCTGAGACTGTCTTCCATTCTTTTTATTCTTTTTTCTCTTTCCTGCTCTGTGGCAGTTATTTCCCCCATTCTATCTTCCAACTCACTTATTCGTTCTTCTGCCTCAGTTATTCTGCTCTTTATACCATCTAGAGTATTTTTAATTTCGGTTATTTTATTGTCCATTACTGTTTGTTTGCTCTTTAGTTCTTCTGAGTCCTTATTAACTCTTTCTTGTATTTTCTGTATTTTGTCATTGAGATTTTGTATCATCTTTACTATCATTACTCTGAATTCTTTTCCAGGCCATTTTCCTATTTCCTCTTCATTTATTTGGTCTTGTGGGTTTTTTTCCTGGTCCTTTGCCTGCATGGTGTTTCTTTGTTCTCTCATTTTGTCTAATTTATAGGATTTGCTGTCTCCTTTCCCTATGCTGCCTAGTAGTAATTCCTCTTGTTTCTGCCCTCTGCCCCCTGTGGTGTGGTCTGTCCAGTGTCTTGAACAGGCTTCATAGTGGGGGGGGGGGGGTCTGGTGTCTGCTTTGTGGTGTGCAGCTTTGCGTCTCTTCTCTCTGATGAGCAGGGCCTTGTCAGGTGGTGTGTTTTAGGGTATCTGTGAGGTGATTATGGCTTTAGGTAGTGTGTGTGCTGATGGGTGGGTTTGTGTTCCTGTCTTGTTTGTAGTTTGGTGTGAGGTGTCCAGCACTGGCAGTTGCAGACAGTCAGATGATGCCAGGTCTTAGACTCTGATACAGGGCTCTGTGAGAGTTCTCTGCAGTTAATCTTCCCTGTGTCTGAGGACTCCCTAGTAGTCTAGCATCCTGGATTCAGTGCTCCCTCCCCAGAGCCTCCTACTTGACTTCTGATGGAGTGATCCAGACCTTAGAGGTTGCTTGCCCTGGTTATGTTGGGATCTTTGCAATCCTTTCTGGTGTCTGAGGTCGTCTGCTGGTGTTCAGCTGGTTCTCTGTGGGAATTATTGCATCTTTTGATGTATTCCCGATGTATCTGTGGAGAGGGATGCATTCCGAGTCCTTCTACTTTACAGCCATCTTTCTCTTCTCCAGTTATTTTATTGATCAGCTATATGATTTCAGTTTGGTACTTTTAAAATATTTTCTATCTTTTTTGTTGAAATCCTAACTTTGTTCATGCATTGGTCTCCTGACCTCAGTAAGCATGTTTACAACTGTTAATTTGAACTCTCTTTTGGATAATTCACTTATCTCTGTTTTATTAAGATTGATTTCTGGAAATTTATCTCATTCTTTTGTTTGAAATATAGTCCCCCTTCTCTTAATTTTTCTTGACTCTCTGTGTTGGTTTCTGCAAATTAGATAAAATAACCACCTCTACCAGTCTTTACAGATTGGTCTCATTTAGGAGATAAACCATGTCAATCAGTCTGGCCCAAGCTTCTGGTTGCCTCTCAAAACTTTGTGACTGTCAACATCGTCATCTTCATTCTTAGTGGATCTCAACTTTTGAGTGTGTTGAGACCCAATAGTGTGTCAAAGGGGAGGATCATTATCATTATCTAGATGCAGGTCATTTTGATGTGAGTATTTTCTGTTGCCTGATGTGTAGGAGTCACTCAGCTAGCCTCTCGGGTTCTGTTAGAAGGAACTTCGCCATGTGAAGCTGAATATTTGCTGCATCCATAGGAAGAGGGAAATTCAAGAGCCTCTGGTGTTGACATCTTGGTCCAGAGTTTGCGCTTTCAATTACTGTTTCCAACTGTGCTCTCAGTCCCTCCTTTCTTGGGGAGGAGTTTAATAATATCTCAATTTAATGGCTTTTCAGTCACTTTCAGTAATTAAAGCAGTTTCATTCAAGTTTTCATGACTCAGTCCTAAGTCCTATTCCTTTTCCAAAGTCTATATCATATGCAATCCAAAGACTTTCTCTTTCCCCCAGAGAAAAAGCTAAACTTGTGTGTCTAGCAGCTTATATGTATGGAATTTTAAGGGCCTGATGGTTGAGGTAGAGCACAACGTCTGCTCTTTTAACCACTTTTGCTCCATCTTCTTTGGAGTAAGATGTAAAGAAAAGAGTAGGGGGCGTCCCTGGTGGTGCAGTGGTTACAAAAACACCTGCTAATGCAGGGACACAGGTTCAATCCCTGGTCTGGGAAGATCCCACATGCAGCAGAGCAACTAAACCCATGTGCCACAACTACTGAGACCACGTGCCACAACTACTGAAGCCCACGCACCCGAGCCTGTGCTCCACAACAATCTGCCCATAGGAGATTTTCCTTTCTTTAAGTATTCTTATTTGGACTTAAGGGGGAGGGGAGTATATAATCTTGCCCAATGGCAAATATTAGCAAGCCGTACAGGGAAGGAGCAGCCTTGAACATCTGGTGGAGAGGTAGACTCTAAAGCTGGAACATTAGATACTTAGCACCTCTTTATTTCAGTCACAAAGTTCAATACAGCACAGTGACACTAACCTAATATACTCTCAATAAATCCAATGTTATGTTAGATACCTTAAATCAATCAACAATTTATCTATCCATCTCTGTATCTATATTTCTCACATACCTATAATGTACATATATGTAATGTACACATATATAATGCTTATATATTGTGTTTTCCTATGTTATAGTGTTGTATATATATTATATGTGTATATACATACACATATATGTATATATTCACACAATCATATATACTCACTGAATACAAACATACACATGTGTGTATTTATGTATACATGTACATATGTATGTTTGTATTCAGTGAGTTGGGTGTGGGAACAGGAGAACCATGGAATATTGCTGGATTGTGTACATCATGTGTCCCCTCTCTCTCCAGTTTCCTCTATTTATTTAGAGTGGTTTTAATTTTCTTTAAGTAAGAGGATTCTGAGATTAATCTTAATTAAAAGAAAATGTCAGATGAAATCTTGTTTTTAATAAGAAAAGAATTAGAGAGTATTAAAAGAGAAAGACAAAGCAAAGAACCCTTGTTGTAGAAGCAAAAGATAATGAATGGTATCAATGAAGGAAAAATAAACACAGACAGACCTGAGTAGTATGAATGGTATGAATGAGCTAATAGAAAGAGGGGCTGATTGTAATAGGAAAAATGCTTATTTACAAATGTTTATCACCAGGTCCAAAAACTGTGGAGGACAGAGGAAAATTATTATTTAATTCCAATATTTTCTTATATCTTACAATCATGGCAAAAATTAAGACTTTAACAAAACAAGTGAAGGAGAGGATGTGGATCAAAGAGAACTCTTATACATAGCTGGATGTGTATGAATTGATACAACTTCTGTGGGAAATAATTGGACATAATCTCACAAAGTTGAACATGTACACATCTTATAGTTTAGCAACCACTTGTAAGTACATACAACTGAGAGAAACTGTCATAATTATGTTACAGAATATGTGCAATGCTTCATAGCAGCAATGTTTGTAATGGGAAGAAACAAATGACCCTGTCCCCCAATTCAGAATAACCCAATTGTCCACTGACAGGAAAATGAATAAAATAGACTGTGGAATATTCACAAAAGAGCTATCATACATCAGTAAAAATTAATGAACTAAATAATGGCAGGTACTGACTAGCTGATCACTGCATCTATTTTCACTTATTCCTGGGAATACAGCTAGACTCTATTTTCCACCCTCCCTTGAATTTACGTGTGATCATGTGTGTCATTTGGAATCCTCTGGGAAACCAACACAATGATGGAATTAAGAGTATGAGTTTTATTGAGCTTGAGCCCTATGAATAACAAAGGGCAGAGGGAGCAAGAATAGATTGGGAGACCCTTCAAACCATGATGCAGGTCTCACCCATGTGAAAGGAGAGGGGAGGGAAGGATGAGTGGCTAAGGAAAACTTCAGACTTCAGTGCAGCTCTCAGAAAGTTTTGGCCAGTCCAATGTGAAGTCCCAACACAAAGATTGCCCACAGACAAATTCTGCACTGGGTAAAAATGTCCAGGCCCTTATAAACTTGCCGTGCTCAGTCATTGGTTGGAAACTGCCTGGGAAACTGGCCTCACTTTGAATGTAGTGATAGATCCTAAAGGTGTTGCAGCTGGAGGTTGTCAGCTCACTGAATTCCTGCCAGCAGCTTCTGTGTTGAAGGGAGATTTGAGAAGTACACCTCTATGGTTGCTACACCATGTGACTGAGCTTTCATAGATGGAACATGAGAGGAAGTGATGTGTGCCACTTCCGGAACTGACTTATAGAAACATCCTACGTGGATCCTCCATGTTTTTCCTCTCTCTGTAGTTTGAGGGAAGATAACTATGGCAACTTAGGAAGCCATATGTTGAAGACAGCAGGGGATAAGATGGAGGAATTCTAAGTTCCTGATTCGCCAACTGGATGAGACCCATACACTAATTTTTTTTAAGGTTTTTAAAATAACATTTATTTCTTAAAAGCTAACATGTGCATAATAGAAAACCAAAGAACACAAGAAGCAAAAAACAAAATCATCCACCATCACAAGCAGTTTACTGTTTGATGTGTCCTTCTAGGTCTCATTTGTGTATCTACACAACTAAGCATCCATTTTTATGCAATTAAGATCACACCGTTATGTATCATGCTTTTTCACATATCATGAATATTTACCATTTCAAAGTCCCAAAGCTATGAGTATTTTGATAACCAGGAATACACTATACCAACAGTATTAAAGCATGTGAACTTTAGACTTCATGCATGAGAGAAATAAACTTCTACTGTGTTGCATACTGAGATTTGAGGGTTTGTCTATTATGACAGCTACTTATATCCTAAATCATGCTTTTAGTAACTCATTAAATCATAGATGATTCTTGGAAAACTAATTTTGAGAGAGGAAAACAGATCCCAGAAAGCAAAATATAGTAAGCCACAATTTTATAGACTCAAAACAAGTAACTCTAATAATATACTGCTTAAGAATCATATTTTCAAAGCCATAAAAATTTTTTAAAAATAATGATAGTGGTTAATTCTAAGGAGAGTCAGAGGGTGAGACTAGGAGGAATATATAGGTAGATGAGAAAATTGTATAGTAAGATTAATCACGACTTCTCAGGTAATAATTCTATTGTTCTCTAGAATCCTTCCTTGCATGGAAACACTTATTAAAGGCAGAGGCTTCCTGTTAGACGGAGAATCACTGCTATGGTTTCTTAGGGACTATCAAGTGTTCCTATCAAAGATCTCTTATTCCTTGGGGGAATAATTGACATTCTGAAATGAAGATTTTTCTCTAAGAGGTATCAAGAAATCATCAAACTTGAGAGGTAATAAACCAAAAATTCAAAATATTTTTGTATGTTCAAATATCAGAAACAGAATATCAAATTTGAAAATGTGTTGAGTTAGGAACTGTATTTAGCTGCAAGCACACAGGCTGAAAAATAGTGATTTAAACACACAAAGATTTAATATCTCACATTAAAGAAGTCTGAAATTTGAATGTCCAGAGCTAGTATGGAAGTCCACAGTGCCCTCTGAAAACCACAATCCCTTCTTTCTTCTCCAACATCCTAGGATACTGTTTCTATCTTTAAAGGTCAAGAAGGCTGCTGGATATTCACTATCTAACTTGCATTTCAAATAGCAGGAAGTACAAAGCCCATCCTCCCCAGAGTCAGCTTTCTTTAAGCAGCCTTCCAAAAGTCCCAACCAAGTCTCTATTCTGAATGGTCATATGCCCAGCTGAAAATCGGGGTACCACTAAAGGAAGAAGGGGGGAATGTCAATTGGGAAGCAACTGGAAGCCTCTGTCATTGAGTGAGAAAAATAAACAAGGGTCTAGAAACAAAAAGCACCTTGAGTAAAATTGACTGTACAAAAATCCCATGACCCAGAAGTTCTACTGCTATATAAATGCTTAGAGAAATTCTTGCACATATATACCAAAAAGCCTGTACAAGAACTTTCATAATAGCAATTCTAACAATATCAACAAACTAGAAACAACCAAATGTCATTAATAATAGAATAGATAAATAAATTGGGTAATAAACTCTCATACTGAAGTGGAAATCAATCATGTATCTCAAAGAATTGATAGAAGCAAGACCCAGTGGAATACAGTATTGGTTCCATTGACATAACGTTCAAAAACTGGCAAATTTAAGTAATGTTTAAGTATATACACACTGGTGGTTTTATAAACTGAGTGTTTGTGTCCTTCCAAATTCATATGTTAAGACCCTACCCCTCAATGTGATGGTATAAGAAAGTGGGGCCTTTGAGAGATGAGATCATAAAGGTGGAGACCCCATGAATGGGATTAATACCTTTATAAGAGTCACAAGAGAGTTTCCTTCCTCTGCTCTGCTCTCCACCATGTGAAGATACAGCAAGAAATCAGCAATCTGCAAGCCAGAAGAGGGCTCTTATCAGAAGCCAACCATGTTGGAACCCTGATCTCTGACTTACAGCCTCTAGAACCTTGAGAAATAAATTTCTGTTGTTTATCAGCCACCCAGTATGGTGTTTTGTTATAGCAGCCTGAACTAAGACAGGTGGTAAAAAATATACAATATATCTATAAATGAAAGCAAGGGTATTGTATTAGTCAGGGTTCTCCAGAGAAACAGAACTAACAGGATATATGTAAGAGGAGATTTAGTATAGGAATTCGCTTACAAGGTTATGGAGGCTACGAAGTCCCATAATCTGCCTTCTGCAAGCTGGAGAATAAGGAAAGCTGCTGGTGCAATTCAGTCTAAATTCAAAGGCCTTATGGTTCAAGTCCCAATTGAAGTCCAAAAGCCTGAGAACCAGGAGTGCCTGTGTCTGAGGACAGAATATGGGTGTGTCAGCTCAACCAGAGTGATTCACCTTTCCTCTACCTCCTTGTTCTATTCTGCCCCTCAATAAACTGGATAATGCCCACTCACAGTGGGAAAGGTAGTCTGCTTTGCTCAGTTCATCAATTCAAATGCTAATCTCTTCTAGAAATACCTTCATAGACTTACCTAGAAAACATGTTTTATCAGCTACCTGGACATCCTTCAGTCTAGTCAGGTTAACACAGAAAATTAACTATCACAATTTAACATCTTGTCCATTTAACATCTATATGCATCTCCTTAAACCAATAACAAGATTATAATTCTGCCTAACATGATACAACTATTCTGTGCACAATCCAAAATGTACTAGTTCCTTCCTCAGAAGAGGCAGTAAAGGCTTTGAATGATGTTTACTCTTCTTATATCCTATAACTCGAATACTATGATATAAAATTAACAATGCTTATATGATGTAAAATTAACTTATATAAAGTTAATACATCTTATGTTATCTGAGGAAATAAGATAGGAAAGAAAACAAAGATATTTGCTTACTATATGTATATATACACACAAACATATTCATAACAAAATTAGGAGGAAATAATCATCACAATTACAGTCCCTGTTTCTGTCACTGATCACACGGTCATAGCTGGTATTTATAACTACCTTCTTATAGGACCATCACATATTCCCTTTGCCTTCATCAAGCACCTCAGCTGGTTGTGGTTCTTTTTCAAACCTTCATTCCTGAAGGGTCTGGGCCATTAGTAATCCTGCCTGGATTGTGTTGTTGTAGTTTTCCACTGACTTAATCATAGGACATGGTAAGACTAAGAAATGCTGTAAGAAATTTCCTGTATTCCAGACATATTCTTTCTTACCTCCACTATGGAATAGTAGTCAAATTTTCCCTGAATGAATATTCAGCATTAATCTGTACCTACTGAATAGAAGGTTTAAGGACCCCAAGTGGCCCATCTGTATGGGCTGCTAAAATACCAAAGACTGGGTGGTTCATAAACAACAGAAATTTATTTCACAGTGTTAGAGGCTGGAAGACCAAATCATGGCATTGGAAGATTTGGTGTCTGGTGAAGGTCTGCATCCTGGTTTATAAGACAAAAGCCTCTTCACTGTGTTCTCACATGGTGGAAGGGGGCAAGTAAGCTTTCTTTGGCCACTTTTCAAAGGGCATTAATCCACTTTACAGAGGCCCTGACTCTTGATCATCTCCCGCCTCCTAATATCATCACCTTGGAGATTGTTTCAATATATGAATTTTGGGGGGACACTAACATTCAGACCATAGCAGACGTGATTGATGCAAAAGTCAATGTTATGGGCTGAATTGTGTCCCCCCAAAATTCATGTGTTGAAGCCCTAAGCCTCAGTACCTCAGAATATGACTGTATTTGAAGGGTCATTAAACAGGTAATTAAGTTAAAATGGGGTCATTAGGGTGGAACCTAATCCTTATAGGAGGATATAAGAAGGTCCTTATGAGAAGAGGAGATTAGAACACAAACAGAAAGAGACATCAGATATGTGTGCAAGGAGAGACAACCATGTGAACACACGGTGAGAAGGTGCTATCTACAAACCAAGGAGAGAGGTCTACAAAGAAACCAAACCTGCTGCCACCTTGACCTTGGACTTCTATCTTCCAGAGCTATGAGAAAATAAATTTCTCTTGCTTGAGTAACCCAGTCTTTGGTATTTTGTTATCGCAGCCAAAACTGACTAATGCAGTCAGGATTGTGGTTTTATCTGAGGATGGGGCAGAAGGATGAAATCAGGGAGGGCCTTACATGATCTTCTAAGGTAATGATAATGTTCCATATTTTAATGTGGCTGATGGTATGTGGGAGTTTTAGTATTATTATTACTATTTTAACTTCAAATATATTTTAAATGTTATCTTGTATGTGTCATCACTTAAATATGGAGAAAAAGGAAGAGAAGAGAGATGTGAAGATAGGCATTTAAGTACTGGAAAATAATCATAATCAGAGGCATTTGAACAAAAAGAAACACATAGTTTAGATTTGGGACCACATCATTAAAACTAAACTTAAGGGGGCTTCCTGGCGCAGTGGTTGAGAATCCGCCTGCCAATGCAGGGGACATGGGTTCGATCCCTGCTCCAGGAAGATCCCACATGCTGCGGAGCAACCAAGCCCCTGTGCCACAACTATTGAGCCTGCGCTTTAGAGCCCGTGAGCCACAACTATTGAGCCCACGTGCTTCAACTACCGAAGCCCACACGCCTAGAGCCCATGCTCCACAACAAGAGAAGCCATGGCAATGAGGAGCCCGTGCACCGCAACGAAGCGTAGCCCCCACTCACTGCAACTAAAAAGAAAGCCCCCGCACAGCAAAAAAAGACCCAACATGGCCAATAAAATAATAAGTAAATAAATTTATTTTTAAAAAAAGTCTAAGGACAAAAAACTAAACTTAAGGGTCCCAATTCCTCTAAAGCTTAAAATGTATTTTACTCAAGGAGAAAGTTGAGTGTTTAAAGTGTCAATTTAATTGGTTAGTGAAAACTAATTATCTATCACTTGTTAGCAGTTTATTATACCTACTGCTGCTATTATCTTATTGAATAATAATTATCATCTTAGAAAGATAAATTTAGAATAGGTAGAGACAAAGATAAAATTAGACAAGGTAGAGATTATTGGCATATGTGTACAGTACAGAAAAACTACTTTAAAAGCAAACTATTATTTTAGTCAAACTAGTTTATGTTCATGACTACAATATTATGATTGTTGTGTCATGTGACATAGCCTAAGAGAAGGTAGACTAGACCAAGAGTCAGAAGGGTATGTTCTAATTCTGATTTTAAACTCTCTGAGACTTAATTCCTTCATCTGTTCACATAGGGAATAGATATACTTGCCTGCCTACCTGATGATTCAATGTGAAAATCACAGTCAGTTAGAGTTGGAAGGCAAGTTAAACATTTTATAGTTCAGCTTATTCCTTCTAAACATGGTGAATCTGAAACTTAAAGAGAGACCAAGATAATACTTTGAATATTGTGTCTAGAGCACAAGTCTTTTGAGGTAATCTCTCAGGCACTGGAAGGAAAAAAAAGGAAATTAGAAACGAAAGAGAAAAAAGTTGGGCATACTGTCTGGAATTTCAATAGCTAAATAATAAGACTTATGGAATGATTGCAAAGAGAAAGCGCAGGGGAGGAAATTGTCTATGAAATAATTCAACAAAATTGGTCAGAACTGAAGGAAACATATTTCCATATTGAAAGGGCACACCAGGTATCCACCACAATAGGTGAAAATATACCATGGTACAGATTCATTGTTGTGAAATTTAAGAAGGTTGGGGATGGAAAGAAGATTCTTCAAGTTTCTGAGGGTGGGGGGAGCAAGTAATATTGGAGAGTCATGAAAAACAGTTACGATTAACAACAGATGTTCCATTAGCAACACTGAAATCTAGATATTTTATTACCAACACCAGTTTCATTAGCGACACTGAAATATAGAAGAAAATGAACTGATATTTTCAAAATGCTGAAGGAAAAAGATTTCCAACCTAGAATCCTATATTCAGCCAAACTATCAATGAAATCTGGAGATAGAATAAAGCCAAAGATAGGGCTAATGTAGAAAGAAAAGCAAACTCATAACATGGTTACCTCTAGGAATGGGGAGGAAGATGCCATCAATCTAGGAAGAACAAAGAGGGGGCTTCTAAAGTTGTGGTAATGATCATTTCTTAATATGGGCAGTCTCTATTTTCTAATAAGAATAATAGTTTCATTAGTATTTTAATAAGAATAAAAGAATAAGTATAAAATATAAAAATAAAGAATAAAATAAAGAAGAAATAAATATCAAAATGGAAAATTGAAAAATGATTATCAATGAAGTGTTTACATGGCAGCGAGGTTAATGGGACTCGACTTGGAGTGATGTTTCTCGTGTGTAATTTTTTATATAATCTTAAATCGAGTGACTATATTGTCAAAATTTTACAATTAAAAATTTTAAAAAAGAAACAAAGTATCCTAAGGGGTAGGAGAAGATGTGAACAACTAATCAAAGCTTCATTTTCAATAAAACATAATCTCTCTAAAATGGATGAAGAATTTAAATAAGCATTTCATCAAAAGATGAGTAAACATTTGAAAAAAAAATCATCCTCGCTAGTAATCAGAGAAATACTAATTGAAATAATAAAATATGATTTTATACCTATTATTGATTTGACATTACCTAGGTTTGTGAAATTTTGTCTAGGTTGCAGTGAAATGAGGACTCATATATTCGTGATAGAATGCAAATTGGTGCAATTTGGCAATATCTAGAAAATAGATGATATGCACATCCTTTAATCTAAATATTCTTTCGGGGTTATATCACAGAGAAATGCACACATTTGCACAAGGAGGCATACAGGAATTTTTATGTCACCATTCATTTTTATTAGTGAAAAACTGGAAAGAACAGAAATGTCCATCAGTGGAGGAGTGGATAAATAAATGGTATTGTATTCACACTATAGAATATTACACATCAGTAAAATGGCTGAACTTGAGTTAATCCATGTGGATTCACTTGGATAAATTTAAAAAGCAATATTGACTGGAGAAAAAAAAAGCAACATAAAGAATATATTCGAATCATTAATAAGGAATGTGGAATTAGCTGGATTTTTTTAAAGGGAGGTAGATTAGGCTGTTTACATCACATGTCCCCAGTAAACAACTTCACATAAAAGAAATTTTGTTTTGCAAACCTCTTGATGTTTTTTTGCTTGTATTTCCCACACTTAATGCTTATATTTGCTAATACCATTCACAGACCTGGGCAAGAGGGACATCGGCCCTGAGGCTCATGCTTTAGAGAACCCAATGCCACAAATATGCACACATAAAAATGTGTAAAAGAACATATGGGGCAAGAGCACCGGAATTACAATTAACTGCTGAACAATCATCGACAGAAAGATACTGGAACTCACCAAAAAAGACACCCCACATCCAGAGACAAAGGAGAAGCCACAATGAGATGGTAGGAGGGGCACAATCGCGTTAAAATCAAGTCCCATAAATGCTGGGTGGGTGATTCACAAATTGGAGAACAGTGATACTGCAGAAGTCCACCCACTAAAGTGAGGGTTCTGAGCCCCACGTCAGGCTTCCCAACCTAGGAGTCCAGCAACGGGAAGAAAAATGCCCAGAGAATCAGACTCTGAAAGCCAGTGGGATTTGACTGCAGGACCTCCACAGGACTGGGGGAAACAGAGACTCCACTCTTGGCAGGAACACAAAAAAATGGGCTCACCAGGACCCAGGGGGAAGGAGCAGTGACCCCACAGGAGACTGAACCAGACCTACCTGCTGGTGTTGGAGGGTTGCCTGCAGAGGTGGGGGGCGGCTGTGGCTCACTGAGGAGACAGGGGCACTGGCAGCAGGGGTTCTGGGAAGCGCTCATTGGTGTGAGCCCTCCCAGAGTCCACCATTAGCCCCACCAAAGAGCCTGTGGGCTCCAGCGCTAGGTGGCCTCAGGCCAAACGACCAACAGGGTGGGAACACAGCCCCACCCATTGGCAGACAAGCAGATTAAAGTCTCACTGAGCTCCGCCCACCCAGCCCTACCCACCATCAGTCCCTCCCATCAGGAAGCACCCACAAGCCTCCTAGATAGCTTCCTCTACAAGAGGGCAGACAGCAGTATCAAGCAGTATCAGCAGTATTTCGTCTTGTGGAACTGAAAACCACAGCCACAGAAAGATAAAGAAAATGAAAAAGCAGAGGACGTTGTACCAGATGAAGGGACAGGATAAAACCCCAGAAAAACAACTACATGAAGAGGAGATAGGCACCCTTCCAGAAAAAGAATTCAGAATAATGATGGTGAAGATGATCCAGGATTTTGAAAAAAGACTGGATGCAAAGATTGAAAAGTTTACCAAAGACCTAGAAGAAGTAAAGAGCAAACAAACAGAGATATGCAACACAATCACTGAAATGAACAATACACTAGAAGGAACCAATAGCAGATTAACTGAGGCAGAAGGCGAATAAGTGACCTGGAAGACAGAATCGTGAAAATCACTGATGTGGAAAAAAATAAGGAAAAAAGAATGAAAAAAACTGAAGACAGCCTAAGAGACCTCTGGGACAATGTTAAATGCACCAACATTTGCACTATAGGGGTCCCAGAAGGAGACGAGAGAGAAAGGACCCAATAAAATATTGGAGGAGATTATAGTTGAAAACTTCCCTAACATGGGAAAGGAAATAGCTACCCAAGTCCAGGAAGCACAGAGAGTCCCAGGCAGGATAAACCCAAGGAGAAACATGCCAAGACATACAGTAGTCAAATTGACAAAAATGAAAGACAGGGAAATGTTATTAAAAGCAACAAGGGAAAAACGACAAATAACATACAAGGGAACTCCCACAGGGTAACAGCTGATTTCCTAGCAGAAACTCTGCAAGCCAGAAGGGAGTGGCATGATATATTTCAAGTGATGAAAGGGAAGAACCTACAACCAAGAATACTCTACCCAGCAAGGATCTCATTCAGATTCGATGGAGAAATCAAAAGCTTTACAGACAAGCAACAGCTAAGAGAATTCAGCCCCACCAAACCAGCCCTACAACAAATACTAAAGGAACTTCTCTAAGTGAGAAACATAAGAGAAGAAAGGGACCTACAGAAACAACAACAAAACAGTTAAGAAAATGGTAATAGGAACATACATATCAATGATTACCTTGAATGTAAATGGACTAAATGCTCCAACCAGAAGACACAGACTGGCTGAATGGATCCAAAAACAAGACCCTTCTATATGCTGTCTACAACAGACCCACTTCAGACCTAGGCATACATACAGACTGAAAGTGAGGGGATGGAACAAGATATTCCATGCAAATGGAAATCAAAAGAAAGCTGGAGTAGCAATACTCATATCAGATAAAATAGACTTTAAAATAAAAAATGTTACAAGAGACAAGAAAGGACACTACATAAAGATCAAGGGATCCATCCAAGAAGAGGAGATAACAATTATAAATATATATGCACCCAATATAGGAACACCTCAACACATAAGGCAAATGCTAACAACTATGAAAGAGGAAATGCAAGGCAAAAATAGAGACACAGGTGTAGAGAACAAACACATGGACAGCAAGTGGGGAAAGCAGGGAGGGTTGGGGGGGAATGAATTGTGAGACTGGGATACAAATTGTACACTCTAAATATATGCTGTTTACTGTATGTTAACTGTGTCTCAATAAAAGCTCTTAAAAAAATATGCTAAGGGTTCTAATGGATAAATTAGACAGGTGCTCAGTGCTAACACGGTACAAGACATACCCTGCTGTGCTAAGTGTTCCCCTTTACACCTGACAACATTTGGATCCAACAGGAATACTCAAAACTAAGGGCAAACACATCTCAAAGCTGTGAACATCTGTGATTTATGCCATTGGCAACATCGGAAATAAATGCTTCTTTTGAGTTTTGAGAGAATTTGAATGGCAGAAGTACTAAAGTAAGAGAGAAGGTTCACTTTTGAAATCTTTTCTTCTCCGAGATCAGCAACTCAATAAATTTTTGCATATTGAAATATTTCTCAGTAACACTGAGGAGAAAGCATTTTCTTGCTTTTCTTTGTGCTCTCATTCTAATTTAGAAATAATTACAAATTAGCATGGTGCTTGCAACAAGGAATCTGAAGGAAATTCTGCAATACTAAGCCATTCATATTACTCTTAAATTTGATTACATATAGGTCTACACATAACAGGCATAAAGTGAGATACCAGTTCTTCACTTTGGCAACTAAATGAACATTGAAGGCCAAAATTGTTATTAGTTTTAATATTCATAAAATGTTTAGTAAGATTTCATTATATTTTTAAAAATTAAAATATTTTCGGCTTTACTTGAAAACATTTTACCAAAAATTTGTTATTTATTAATTACAATTCTGTGTTTGGCTTTTAATCTTAATAGGTAATTTGTTTCAATCAGTAGTATAAATAGTGTAAATAAGTTTCACAGGGACTTCCCTGGTGGCGCAGTGGTTAAGAATCTGCCTGCCACATACCTCAGAGATATTGTGGGTTAAGTTCCAGAAGACTGCAATAAAGTGAATATCACAATAAAGGGAAAAAAAAAAAAAGAATCTGCCTGCCAATGCAGGGGACACGAGTTCAAGCCCTGGTCTGGGATGATCCCACATGCCACAGAGCAACTAAGCAAGCCCATGTGCCACAACTACTGAGGCTGCACTCTAGAGCCCATGAGCCACAACTACTGAGCCCATGTGCCATAACTACTGAAGCTTGTGCGCCTAGAGCCCGTGCTATGCAACAAGAGAAGCCACTGCACTGACAAGCCTGGGCACCTCAACGAAGAGTAGCCTCCACTCACCGCAACTAGAGAAAGCCTGCATGCAGCAATGAACACCCACCACAGCCAATAAACAAACAAATCATTAATTAATAAAAAAACAATTTTCACAAATTATGTGAAAATATTGACTATAATAATATAATTAATGCAACTTCCCTGGTGGTGCAGTGGTTAAGACTCCATGCTCCCAATGCAGGGGGCCCAGTTTCAATCCCTGGTCAGGGAACTAGATCCCACATGCATGCTGCAGCTAAGAGTTTGCATGCCACAACTAAGGAGCTCGCGAGCTGCAACTAAGACCCAGTGAAACCAAATAAATAAATATAACATTTCAAAAAATAATATAATTAAGGATTTCATGGAGATGAAAGCAAGAAAAATTTCATGAAATAAACATGTAATAATTAATAATTATATTTGCTTTTTATTTTATTGCTCACCTAAACATCACTAACCTATCAACAGAGCAACTAAACATGCACAATAATAATTAACTTTAGTAGTTTAGCTTTTAAATATATAAACTTTTAAATGTAGTCATTATGAAGATATACTTGACAAGATGGGAGGATAGTATGTTTGAATGTATTGATATTTTAGGTTTACCAGTTTGTTAGCTTGATTTGTGACTTTTAACTATTCAGACATATGGTACATGAACCTCCGTGATCCTCAGAGAAACAAAATGAGCCTCAGTTACTAAGAACTAGTCTCCTTGGAACAAGCTAGCATGGTTTTTAGCTCTTGCACCTATGAGAATTTTGTAGCAGGGAACAATCCTCTTTAGAGGGCCTATCAGGCATTGATGTGCCTTATTCTCCTACCTTCTTTGCTCTCTCTCCCATTTTTACTCAGAGAATTGAGTATCTAATTCACATTCCCTAACATCTTTTCATGGCTGAGTTTGAGACTCCAGCCAGCAGTATTTGCATTTGAAAAGATGTCCACAATCATAAGGGAAGTTTAAATATTGGAACTCTCTAAGTTTGGGTTATCAGACATCACCGACTGGCGAAGAGATTTTTGAGCAGAGATGCCTCATTTTTAAACGTATATAAAATGTTACAAGTTGTGGATTTTGTTGCCATTAGCAAAGAAGAAGAAGGGAGAATATTTTTATCGGTGTATTTATTTCTTTTACCAAAAGAGACCCACATTCCGAATCCCAAGGTCATTCTTAGGAAGCCTTTAAAGTGTATATTTACCTCTCTTCCATCTTCCAAGATTCTCTGAGCTTAAGAGAAATGGCTGTTTTAAATTTTCTTTAAAGTACTGATTCAACCTTTCAACCACCAAACACCACTCATTTATTACTTCCTTCCCCCATGGACTTCATGTTTTGAAAGTCAGTGCCTAGAGAACGAACTGCATCTATTAAGTCATAATTTCCTTTTCTGTATTTAATTAATCAGAAATATCTATAACTACCAAACACAGCTTCTGAACATCATTAAATAACTGGGATCCACTCTGAAATGATGTGATTACAACAGAAGCAAGGTAAGACATCTTTTTAATTATTGCAGACATACTTATTAAAATGGACATGTTATTTCCCTTAGGCCTTTAAAAAATACTGAAAATAGCCTGCAGATCTGACTGGTTATTACTTTCCTTTACTTCTTGAAAATCCTTTCATTGTTGACATAAAAATAATAAAAATGCTGACACAAAGCTGGACTTCTGGTATGTTCAAGTGAGGACATGAGTAAATCCTCTCCTCAAATAGCTATAAAAGCTATACAATTTTGTAGACTATAAAGCTATAGAAAATTGACAAAACAACTATTTCAGTGCTCTGGAAATTACCAAAGACGTAATAATCTGAGGGGCATTTGTGCTTGAAAAAACTGCTGAACTTCAGGTAAAAACCATGGGAATCTATGGTGATCTTGTTTCTCAGGGCTCCTATAGACACTCCCTTACCCTGGCAGCCTCTCCTTCCCAGCTCAGTAAATGCAGAAATTCTGCCAGCTTCTCTGCTGCAGTCGAAGGGAATTTACTCAGTTTGGAGTGCTGGGTGATGTCTATGCCCATCGGTGTTGTCAAGGAAAGTGATGATGGTCTCTGAGTCCCAACTCTGGGCTAAGACTAGAATAAGGCAAGTGAGGCACTCATCTTGGGCACAAAATTTAAGGAGGCACCAAAAACTCATTAATCAAGATAAATGATATTTTAATGCAATATTTTTAAAAATGAAAATTAATACAGAACTCCATGATGAACAAAATATCAAAATTTTAAATAAGGATGAGTCCCAGCCCTAGCAATGGAGCTACTGTAGTTGTGGATGGGGCAAGCATATCCTTGGCTGAGGTAGTTATCAGAGAAAAATGTATATTGGCTTTATTTGTATAAGTATATAAAGATATAAATTTTCCTCTGATAAATGCTTTAGCTGTATCCATAGATTCTGATAGATCATGTTTTCATTATTGTTATTTTCAAAAAATATGCAACTTTGGTCTGTGATTTTTCTTTGATTCAAATGTTGTTTACTAGTTTTTTTTTTTAATTGCCAGGTAGAAAAAATTTTTTAATTGTTCTCATTTCTAGTTTTATTGCACTGTGATCAATGAATACTTTTGTATTTTTTTCTAATCCTGAATTTTACTGAAGCTATCTCTCTTTGTGGCCTAAGATATAGTCAATTTTTATGAATGACTTTTGTACACTTGAAGAAAGTATGTTCTGTATTATATAGGTTCAAAGTATGCTATGATATATACCTCATTAATTGCTTTCTATATCCTTATTTTTATCCACTATTCTGTCTTATATTGAGAAGTATGTAAATGTCTCCTTTTATTAGTGTGAATCTGTCATCCATTTTTCCTCACATTTACATATACACAAGCATATATATATATATATACACACATGCATACATACATATAGTTCTTTTATATATGCATGTATACATGTATGCATATATGTAGTCTTTTACTAGAAAGTATGTTTTATTCTCTTTTTGTTATGTCATTGATGTTTAGAAAGGTAATTTTTTATTAATGGTTACTCATATTAATATAATTATGTGTGTGTGTGTGTATATATATATACACATACATATACTTTCTTTTTTTTTTTGATACTCTATTGCTTCACTGCTATGACCTTAGAAGTATTGTTTTCAATCCCAGTAACTACCTGTGGTAGATAGATTAATGCCCTCTGCAAAAATATTCATCTCCTAATCCTCAAAACGTGTAAATATGTTACTTAACATGGCAAAAGGGATGTTGCACGTGTGATTAAGTTAAGGACCTTGAGATGGAGTGATTATCCTGGATTATCCAGGTGAGTCCAATGTAATAACAGGAGTCCTTATAAGTGGTAAGAAAGAGAGTCAGAGTCAGAGAAAGGGATTTGTAGTATAATGCTACCTCCTATATCTATCATTTAGACTTAACTCTACAGGAAATTTTATTTGATGGTTAAACCCAGTCCTTATGCCAATGCTTCGTCAGTCATTGTGGATTTGTGAAGTTCATTCTCTAATAGATTCCTCCGAAAGTGTTCATGGGAAAAATATTCCCTGAATCCTTGATTGCTCATAACACATCTGTAGCCTTTATACTTGAAAGTTAGCTTGGCTGGATATAAAATCCTTGGCTTGTATTATCTTTCATTGCCTATTTTAAGTATGTTACTCTACTGTCTTTTGGTATCAGGCCTTCCTATCAAAAAGCTTAATGGATATCTGATGTTTTTCTCTTAAAAAGGTCTTGGTCTTTTTATACAAGAATAAATTTCAAAGAGATCAAGATTTAAATATAAAATATGAAATTATATAAACACTAAATAAAATATGGGTGGATTTCCTTATAAGCTGGTAGTAGAAAAACTTCCTTAATTATAATTTAAAATTCAGAAGCAGTGAAAGAAAGGATTGATAAATTTTATTACATTAAATTTTTTTATAGAGCTGCCAGACCACTGAAAGTAGCCTAAAAGTTGGATTATCTGACAAGACACTAAGAAATGCTGCGTTTGGTACATCTAATCCCACTTTGCCCTCACTCAGACACCTAGGCTCTTGGCTCCTTTTGGTCCACAAAAAGTTAAAAGAGGAAATAAGATCATCTCTGTTTTTCATCTCCTCGTTTATTTTTAGATGTCTCAAATAACACATAGGATAAGTGCTGTGAGCCTGTTTTATATTCCACAACAGTTGCCAAAAGAAGGTGAATACATCATAATTTTACAAACACTATCGCATGTGCTTTAATTCAGGCTTAGAAATAAGCATGAAACATGAAATACTCCTTTAAAATGAACTCTGGGAGTTTCTGCAACTTCAGTCCTTATACTGAGACTTTGTTTAAGTGAATACTGCTTGAAAATGTAGTTGTTAACATGGCTTGGAATCCTGTTTCAAATACAGACCTTTTATTTGGTGATAAAAAAATTTTTTTTTGCATGGCAAAAAGCACATTAATCAAAATCAAATGACAAACTGATAATATATGTTTGTGATTTATATCACAGAAAAAAAGAAAACTAGCTCTAATATACAGAGATCCTCAAACTAGAGCATAAGAGGCCAACAATATGAAGAAAGAAATGGACAAAAAATGTGAACCTTAAGCTCACCAAAGAAATAAAAAATGGATTTTAAACATGTGAATATATACTCTGTCTTATTTTATAAGAATCGTTCATTAAAACTATAGTGAGATGGTATTTCTCACCTACTAATTGACAGAAACCCAAAAATCTAACAGGACACTGCACTGGCAAAGCTATAGAGAAACAATTATAACCATATATTACTGGTGGGGATGCAAAATAATACAATTCCTATGGAGGTGAATTTGACAAGATCAAAAAATAAAAATTACATTGGCGTGTACCTTATATCTCAGCAATGTCACTGCTATCCCAAAGATACATTATCAAATACCTGAAATTATTTATTCATATGCTCATTCTGTACATTATTGTTGATAGAAAAATTGCAGACATAATCCACATTGCTATCATTAGGGAACTGATTTAATAACTGGAATACTATACAGCCATAAAATGAATGTGGAAGATCAGTTTACACTGATATGGAACAATTTTCCAGAGCGATTATTAGCTATGAACAGTATATCTAATATGCTACATTTTGTGTCTAGAAATATATGTATACATATATGTTTATATTTCCAACCCTGCCCCCCCAAAATGATTGTAACAGGAAGCCAAAAACTAATAAAAATGGTTATCTGTAATTAAAAGAAAACACATGGCAAGTGGGAAAGTAACGAAAGTAACATTTGACAAGGGTAGTGTTATTCTCCCCGTTCCATATGTAGATGAGAAAATTGAAACTTAGAGATATAAAATAGAGTGAACAAGGAAACAAAACTAGTAAGTGACACAATAGGATTCAAAGCCAGTTCTGCTGATTTTGGAGATCAGCACTTAAGCACTACATTATGTTTTGTCATTAAATACAAACTGATACCACTTCGTCTGTCTGGAATTGGTATGTCAGCATTCTGCAGCCTCTCCAGAATGCAGCTGAGAACCGTAAGAAAAACATAAGAGGATGCAACATGCCAAAAGTAAGGCCTAAAACGTATGTACTTTATTTAGGAAATGTTCTTAAGCTCTCCTTCAATATATTCAATACATTTACTTTACTTACAATGCTAACGTGCTTGGTTTTCTGAACACCAAGTTTACAAAACAGGAGGTAAGGAGAAGCTTCTATGGAAGGTAATTGGTAGAGGCAAGAGAACTGACAGCTTGGAAGTCCACAAGAAAACTAATAAAAACAATAGGTTAAAAACTTTTAACTCAAGTTTTAAGGACCTTTAGTATGCAGTAAAGGAGCTCTGATCATTGCAAAATTGTAACATGCAACTGTGGTTGATGTGCAATGAAGCTCATGTCATCAAGAAAATGTATAATTATCTTCAACATATTTTATACAATAGTAGACAGAGTGCTATCCTAAATTGATAAAGTAAAATAACATTTTTAGTTTAAAGCAAAAAAAAAAAAAGAACACTTTCCTGAATGTCTTATTACGTAGTTTTGAGTTTGGATTTGTATACTTGTTTTACACATTCAAATATAAAATTAAATACGAAAGGAAAATCAGTATCTAAAAATTTTTAATAATTTAAAACAAACTAACCAAACTACATATCAAGTTGGTGACATAATAATACAGAAAACAATTATTTTAAATGACTATAGAACCTGGTACTTTAACTGCACATACTTAGTTGAATATAGTCTCAGAAAAAATGGAGCCACAAAGAAATCTCAAAATTAATTCATTAGGAAAACAGGAATAGTAACAGTGTTATTTTGAATCTATTT
This sequence comes from Hippopotamus amphibius kiboko, assembly GCF_030028045.1. Taxonomy (NCBI): domain Eukaryota; kingdom Metazoa; phylum Chordata; class Mammalia; order Artiodactyla; family Hippopotamidae; genus Hippopotamus; species Hippopotamus amphibius. The sequence continues at coordinate 98,195,704 of NC_080203.1, read as the reverse complement.
GGGGAGGGGAGTTGTTTTTTGTTATTTTGGCCATGTGGTTTGTGAGATCTCAGGATCTCAGCTCCCTGACCAGGGATTGAACCCGGGGCCAGGGCAGTGAAAGTGCCGAATCCTAACCACTAGACCTCCAGGGAACTCCCTGAATCTATTTTTAATAGTATAAGTAATGCAAATTATTAAGTATAGGAATATTGTTAGGAACCAATGTTACCAATGCAAGAGAAAAGAGATTCAGGTATAAAATCAAATAGTTAAAATTAAAAATATAACATTAAATTTGAATTAAAATTCTTTACGTGAAGTCATTATTTCTTTTCTTTTTTAAAATACATATGCCTCAGCATTTCTCTACTAGAAGTAATGACAATTCAATAGCAGTGAACACAACTACACCTAGATTGTGGTCTTTAAATATCATATTTCACCAAAAAAATGAGCACTCCTTAGAGTCTATTTCCAAGTTTGGGTCAAAAAACATACAACTTGTGCCAAAAAAAAAAAAAAAGCCATCAAAGACTAAAAAGTAGTTACAAAAAAAGATCAGAGCCAACATGAAAGTAATTTCATTGGCCAAAGATGGGACAATCTGAGCAGCAAATTGACTAATGAATAATGAACACAACTAATACTGAATATATTAAATATTATAAATGTCCAATGATATTTTAAAATAAATAAAACGGAAAGAGAAAAATACCATGATTGAACAAAAATGAAAGAAACAAGGGCATAAGCTCTTCTATCAAAATTGACAAACAAATTTACCTTGCCTTTCCTCTATGAACCATTTTATAGAGTAACCAGTCAGAAAATAACCAGTTGGCAGTCCCTAATAAAACAACTGATTCTTGAATGAGTATCACTGAATGAAACCATTAGATGAAAGTTTGAATGGGAAATCAACAATGGAGGGAGACGGCTGTTGACAACTAAACTCGCTGATCAACTGTAGGCTCACTGATAGTAAAACACCCAACACTGTGCATCTTCTGAGGTGATATGCTATGTCAAGCACATAGCCTCGCCTATAAAAGTTTTACTAACAACATTGAAGCTGAAGTAATCAAGCCTCTAGTACTAACTCCAGCTTACCAAAAGTATAAGCGATATAAAGGAACAAGTTAAGTGACACTGTATGGAGCAAACTGCCAAATCAATATATGGACCTTTCTATAAGAACATGGGGCTGACTTCTGCAACCAGAAAATGGGCAGGTAAAATTGGGAAAGGAAAAATGGGAGGGAGGACTTATTTACGCCAAAAGAAACCCAAGGGAAATAATAGCCTATGGTAATGTGTAAACATTGCTTAGATCCTGTTTCAAATAAGTCAGTTGTAAAAGGATACTTTGGGATCATTTGTATATGGACTGTGTATTAGCTGACACCAAAGAATTATTTTTATTGTTAATTTTGGTGGATGTGATAATGGCATTTTTGTTATTTAAGAAAATGTCCCTAATTTTTAAAGATGTGTACTATACTACAGAAGTAAAAATGATATATCTGGGCTTTGTTTTAAACTACTTCAGGAAAGGCAAAATCAAACAAAAAATTAAGTGAATATGTCAAAATCTCGGTAACTATTTAATCAAGGTAAAGGGAATTTAGGGATTTGTTGTGTTATTCTATATACTTTTAGTATTTTTGAAATTTTTTATGGTAGACTTTTAAAATATTTAATTCCACACAGGAAAGTAAGCAAAAGCAACATTTTTCAGGACTTTGATTATAATATTAAATCAGAGGAGGTTCAAAGCAGTCACAGAGGTCAAGATTCCCTACTGTTTAAGCACCACTTATAAACCAGGTGGCAGTTTAAGTAAAATTATATGGAACAGTTTTATGAAAAACAGTAATTTGTAGAATAATATCCTTTCTATAAAGTTATTTCTGTTTACCCACCTATCTATTTGACTACTCATTTTTACACACTGAGGTTTTGATGACTTTCTGGCATTGGTTTAATATTAATTATGAAATTTTTTGAGTGTGGGATTTGGGTTTTTTTTTTTTTTAGTTTTTTCTCCAATTCTGTACCATAGCCACAATGCTAGAGTCATTACTGTTTTTCAAATTGCTAGCTGTGAGCCACTAAGATGACTTTGTAATCCACTAATGAGGCACAATCCACAATTTGAAAAACACTGCCTTAGGGAACCTGAAAAGATATTTAATTCCTGAAATGATGAAGTAAATAATCTAATTGGAAAAAATAAATATTTAATTTGGGACACACATTACAAGAGACATGTGGTTTAAGGTAAATGAATATTCCAGATTAGTGTCACAAGACATCAGAGAAGGGCAAAAACCACTACCAATAATTGGTCAGCAAGAGCTTAATGGTATAGAAGAGTCAAGGAATATGGCTAATATATACATGAACAAAAAGAGATGGAGATTAATATTTCTGGTAGAGTTAGGAAGGGGAACTGCATGAACAGAGACATGGGGAAATGTAAATGATGTGTATTTAGATAACGGTATAAACCTGTTTCGTTTGGAGTCACACAAAAGATAATGAAGGACTGATCTTTTTTATCACCTCATAATTGGACATACTATTCCTAGATTTGTCAAGTTCCTCTGACATGCTTGAATGAGGATTTTACTTAGTCTCCAACCTCAAACAATAATGATAACCTTCTACTAATTTTTCTGGAATACATTTATAATGAAAAAAAGGATTATCTTTACATATATGAAGGGCATTGGGGCTTTTTCATTACTGGCTTGCTGGGACGTTCGGATACATTCTGCAGCCCCATATCCTTAACAGAAGGTTTAAAGGTGACTGTACATTTTGCACACACTGCTCATAAACTGACGATGTACGATGGTACTTCTTAATAACCGTTATCCTAGGAGGATGGCTCTGTGTCCCTAGTAGAAACATTAGAGGACTCAAGATTTCTTTCTAATTGAATAACAACATAGCTGAGATTCCTATGCTTAGAAATGCATCATGCATCTTAGAAAAATACTCACTTTACCCTCATGGACCTCCTGAAAGGAGCCAATATCATTCTAATGTAAGTAAAGTGAATTTAACACTTGTATATTTCAAGGAAGTATTAACAAAGGTCATTGATGTTTTAAAAATTAATCTGCTCTTTTTTCTTCCTTAACTGAATTAAACACTACTGCCCATGCAAATTTATCGATAGATCCCAGGAAGGATTTCAGGGACCCTAGAGTACTTTCTGGTCAATTATATCTATACATCTTTTAAACCTAGAGGATACATCATCTTCTGCAATATATGGAAATGATAGAACGTTAGAGAAAACAGTTAACATAATAAGTGGGCTGAGCAACTATACATATTTTAAAACAAATTCTCTACATAAAACTATGAAAATAAAATCCTCTCCTCCTATAGTATTTCATAAATGAAATGAATAAGATATTCTAATGATGGAGGCAGATAAAGATTTTAATGTTGGGAAAAAATCAAAACTAGCATTCTTACCTTGGTGATTGAAACAAAACAAAACAAAACAAAAAAGAAAGAAAAGAAAAATAATCAATGTAAATAAAACATGTGGAAGTACACCAAAAAAGAAGTAATTTTCCCTTCCCTGAATAAAAAATGTTTTTTCAGGTTATATTCTCTTCCTAATTTTTCATTCATCAGGCATTTCATCTCACTTGCTGCTTCAGAGTAGAATATGCCAGATTTACTTTTATGTTTACAGTGATAAAAATATTTCCTTTTACTTTATTGTGAAAAATGTTAGAAGAAAATATTAGGACATAGAAAAATCACACCCATTTATTTGTTCAACAGTAATTTACTAACCACCAACCTTCAAGGATCAAACAGCCTAGAGAAAGAGACTAACGCAATCCCATGTGATGAAAGTGCTACCAGGGTTTAAATACAGGTTATTCTCCAACATATGAGCAAGATATCTATCTAGTATACAAGGAAAACTGTTAATTCGAAAAGATACATGCACCGCAATGTTCACTGCAGCATATTTTCAATAGCCAAGACATGGAAGCAACCTAAATGTCCATCGACAGATGAATGGATAAAGAAGATGCAGTACATATATACCATGGAATATTACCTAGCCATAAAAAGAAGGAAATAATGCCATTTGCAGCAACATGGATGGACCTAGAGATTATCATACTAAGTGAAGTAAGTCAGACAGAGAAACACAAATATCATATGATATCACTTATATGTGGAATCTAAAAAAATGGTACAAATGAACTTATTTACAAAACAGAAATAGACTCACAGATGTAGAAAACAATCTTATGGTTACCAAGGAGGAAAGGGGTAGACGAGTAAGTTGGGAGATTGGGATTGACATATACATACTACTATACACAAAATAGATAACTAATATGGATCTACTGTATAGCACAAGGAACTCTACTCAATACTCTCTTCCTATACGGGAAAAGAATCTAAAAAGAGTGGATATATGTAAATGTATAACTGATTCACTTTGCTGTACAGCAGAAAGTAACACAACGTTGTAAATTAACTATACTCCAATAAAAAAATCATGGAGAATTCATGTCTTACATATATTGAGTCTCTAATTCACAAACATAGTATATCTCTGTTTTTTTAATCTCTCAGCAAAGCTTTCTAGATAGCATAATACAAATCTTGAACATACTTTATTAAAATTATTCCTAAGTATTTATTTTTGATGCTATTATAAATTCATTTTAAAATGTCATTTTGTGATTGTTCATTCTTAGTATATAATTGATTTTCAGAAATTGACCTTGTATTCTTTGATCTTGTTAAACTCATTAATTCTAGTGTGTTATTTTGTAGATTATTTGGTGTTTTATTTGTAGATGATCATGCCACACAAGAATAAAAAGAATTTTGTTTCTTTCCAACCTGTGTGCATTTCATTTATTTTTTCTGCATTATTATACTGGCTAGATTCTCCAGCACAATGTTGAATAATTGGAGTGAGAACAGACATTCTTGATTCCTTTCTAATCACCACGTGAAACTATTCAGTCAGTCACCACTAATTATTATGTTAGCTGTGTTTTGCAGAAGCTCTTTATCAGGTTGGGAGAAGTTCTCATATATTTTTAGTCTGCAGAGATTTTTTACTTTGAACAAATGTTGAATTTTTGTCAAATACTCTTTCTGCATCTAATTAAGATGAGAACATTTTCTTCTTTTTATACTGTTCATATGGTGAATTACATTAAAAGATTTTTTAATGTTAACAAATTTGGATTCCTAGGGTATGACCCAGTTGGTCATGATGCATTAACCTTTTAAAATATTGCTGATTTTAGTCTCTAATACCTTGTTAAAGATTTTTGGTTCTATGTTTATAAAGGACCTGCATCTATAGTTTGTTTTGATTATAATATCTTTGTGTTTGGTATCAGGTCAATGCCAACCTTATAAAATAATCTGGGAAGTTTTCCTCCACTTCTGTGTTCAAGACAGCCTCGTATAGAATTAGTATTATTTCATCTTTTAATGTTTGGTAGAATTCAACAGCAGAGCCATCTAGGTCTGGCTTTTTTTTTTTTTTTTTGCTTTTGCTTTTCTTTTTGTGGGGGGGTGGGGGGGAAGATATTTCACTGCAAATTCAATTTCCTTAATATATATGGATTTTCAAGTTAACTATTTCTTCCTAAGTGAGATTTGACAGTGTGTGGTTTCCAAGGAATGTATTCATTTCATCTAAATCATCCAATTTATTAGCATAAAGTTATTAATAATACTCATTGATAAGATCTATAGTGATGCCCCTCTTCTTTCCTGATATTAGTAACTTGTGTATTTTTTTCTTTTTTCTTGATACATCTTGTCTAAATGTTTATCATATTGACATTTTCCCCAAAAAACACCTTTTGGTTTCATTGATTTCTCTATTGTCTTTTTGTTTTCTATTGCATTAATTTCTGCTCTTATTTCCTTCCTTCTGCTTGCTTTGGGCTTAATTTGCTCTTCCTTTTCTAGTTTCTTAAGATGGAAACTTACATGGCGTTAGCTGTGAACCACAGATTTTGATATACTGTTTTAAATTATTTTAATTAAAATCTCCATCTGTTCATGCATGTTGTCCACCTTTTGCACTAGATACTTTAACTTATTAATCAAGGTTATTTAAAATTTCCTATAAGTTCCAACACTGGTATCATCTCTAAGTCTGGTTGTCTTTATTGCTTTGTTTCCTGACTTTTATGTACGTTTCCTAATTTTCGTTTGGATACTGGACATTGTGTAGAGCCTGAGGTAAATGGTACTTATAACTAGAAATGAGCACACTGCTCTTCTGTCAGGCTGTTAGTGTGGAGTAGTTTGCGTAAATCTAGTTAGTAATTGAGCTTAGATTTTATTATAGTTATACTCAGTGCACTACAGAATTCAAATTCCTCCAGGGGTGCGCTGCTGTTACTTTTAGTTAATGTGGGCTTGTGAAGACAAGGGTATCTTGTCCACGTTCGCCTGCCTCTCTCTCAGCTTTTGAAAGGCCCTGCACACCTGTATCACATGGGTTCTCTCTATATGGTCTTGCCCCTCCTCCAGAGAAAAGTAGATTCCCATTACTTGTTACTTGATATGAAGCTCATCATGGGAGCTAGGGGAGGGGGCAAGTCTCAATTCTAGTCTTGGGCTATGTACGCCTGGAAAATTGGAGTGGGGATTTCTCAGCATTCCTGCCCTTCCTACCCCCATGGCAACCAAACTCTTGTATCTATAGAGGATCTTGGATGGGCGAGGGTTTCTTGCCCAGGGGTAGAAGGCTTTTGATTTTACTTTTCCCTCAACATGAGCATATTTTTCTTGTAACAGTGGTGAGAGGGTTTCCCTTCCCTTCCCTAAGTGATAGATTGCTGTTCCTTGTTATGTGGTGCAAGGCTCATGGTGTGGTTATGGTTATGACAGGTTTCCTGCACCTCTCACAATGGCAGTTTACTCTTGCTTGTGACTGGGGAAAGGAGGGGTTACCTCTTTCCCAGGAACAAATGGTTTTCGCTTCTATCTCTCCCCCCAAAGCAATGGATCTTTTCCTGGACCTTGGGGAAAAGATGATTCCCTGCCCTTCTACCAAACATGAAGGTGTTTGCTTCATATGAGAGAAGGATCTAGGAACTGGGTGATGTTTCATGCCTGTGTTCTCAGCTCTCCTGCTCTCTCTCCAATCTTTTTCATGAGTGCTTGGCAGAGGCCCATGGAAAAGAGATCGGGAAGGAATAGGGCTCTGAGACAGTCTATACTGTCACAGTGTCCCACAGTTGGTCTTGAGGAATTTGTTAAAATTTTAGCTGCCTTTGCACTTGCTTTTTTGTAGGACACCGCTTCTTTTTATCATCTAACAGGGTGAAACAGTTTGTATGTATCTCTTTCTTTGGTGAGGCTTGTTACCCTTTGGAATTTACTTGCTCACTTGTTGCCTTGAAACCGTCAACTGTATGATAGGCACAGGAAAAGTTAAGATTCTGTAGATTATCTTGTTATTGTTGTCTTTTTTTTTCTATTCCAGTGGGAGAGGCTTTCTAGATCCTTAGCACTGTCATGGCATCTTTACATGATATAAAATGATAAAGTAAGGCTAATCCTTCATATATACTACTTGTCCTCAAATACCCCCCCCCAAAGTCTCTCTGAATGGGGAGTAATTATTGAAGTATATGGAATGAGATATCACTAAAATATCAGTGTCTTGGGAAGTAAAATATATTGATAGGAATTGCATTTTTTTTTAGCATGCAGAAAACAAAACTGAGTAAATAGGACTCAGGTGTATTAAAATTTGTATACGGCAGGGTCAGAAGAGGTCAAACGGAAATTCCTTGGGTATCCCTTAGTGCAGTGATGATCCAGAAAAGAATGCCATGTACTTTAAGGTAGGGTGCTGGAACGGACATTTTTCATCCTTCCTCTGCTCCTCGTTCCCCAACCTCTGTAACTCCCTCAAGCACAAAAGCAACTTGAATAAATACAGGAGGAAGGAATCACATACATTCATTGAAGCCCTGCCCTCAGAACATTCTTATGGCCACGGTGGAGTAAATCAGATCCCACTTTCACAATCAGTGTTCCCTATGAATAGAATATTGTGCTCTGAGCCAATGAATATATCAGGTAGAGGGATTCTGCTCTATCCTAAGCTGTAGGATATTTATTCTTTTCCGACATCAATTTTCCTTACCGAACAGATGATTCTTTATATCCATTAAAAGTTGTCTGTAAAATAGCCCTGTCTCAGCAGTCGAACTATTTTTCTAATGGTGCAATTGAGAAGGCATTGGAAGCAAGAATAGCTCCAAGGTGTTATTGAGGGAGTAGTGAAAGGAAGGCTTTTGATAATAGAAATTTTGATAAATTAGACCAACCATCTTACTGAAAAATACTAAAAACAAAGCAAAACAAAAAAACTAGGCAAAATATAAGCAAGTAAACAAAGAAACAAAGAAGCAGACCATAAACATTTAACAACCACAAAATACTAGCAAGATACGAAGGCGGTACGGAGCCAAGACAAGGAAAGAACTAGAGATCAGAGATAAGCCTGAACTGTGACTCAGTAATTCCACTCCTTGGAGTACACCACATAGATGTGTGCTTATTATCTGCATCAGAACACATGTGCAAGAAAGGAAACAGATGAACAGTTTATGGTTGTAGAAAACTGGGAACAGCTCTATTATCCATCAACAGAAGAATGGATAAATAAACTGTGGTTTAGTTATATAAGGAAAGAAGGCACAGCAATCGAAATAGTGTACAGTTAAATTCACTGTTGTGCTGGTTAATGCTTAACAACAGGCTCTCTGAAAGAAAAAGCTCTGATTTCTTACATTTTCCAATTTTCGTGGTGCAAATGCTCTTACCTTACCTAAATTCACACTACCAATGTAATGCCATTGGGCATGGGATTGAGGAGAGATGCTTACAATCAGCTCTCATGAGCTGGTAAGCACCACTGGCTAAATGCAACAATATGGATGAATTGGACACATTTTAATGTTGAGTATAAAAATCAAGAAAGAAAAAAATACACATAGTATAAGTCTACTAATATAAAGGTCAAAAACACACAAAACTAATGAATAAATCTATTTTTTAAAGTAGAAAATATATATGGGTGATAAAACTGTAAAGGGAAGAAATAAAGAAACACTAAAAGAGACAGGCTATTAGTTCACCTGTGTGTGGCTGCGGTGGGGGTAGAAGAATAGATTATGATCTGGAAGCAGCACACAGGAAGCTTCTGGTAAGTTTCTATTTCTTGACCTGTAGGGTGTTTACACAGTGTTTGTTTCACAGCAAGTTGTTAAGCCATATATTTAGGTTTTATGCAATTTCCTCTCTGTTATATTGTACAATATTTTTAAATGATGAAAGACATTTTTTTGTCAAAGGGGTGCTATAAAGATTCAAGGAGCTTTTCTAAACACTATCAGGAGGGCTAGGAACTGACTCTCATAATTTAAGTCACTTAAGGGATGCTCTCAACTAAATTTCCTCAGATTCCCACAAGGTACATGAAAGCTGCCAAAGTTAATGGTAAATTTCTTATAAAACAAAAAGAAACAGAAAACAAAAGTTGAAACATCATATTTATTTCCAGAGTTAAATGTTATAACCTAGATAAATGTTTACTTTGTATTTTTGTCTCAACTATAGGGGGAAAAGAAAACACCTCTTCTATCATCATTCAAAACATATTTTTATTCTTTTTTTCGTAAGCAAAAGGAAAAATTTCTACAGATAGCAAAAACAATTCAAATAATTCAAAATATTCTAAAAATGAAAATTGAAATGTATCCCCTCAAGCTCTATCCCAATTTCTTTTTTTTTTTTGTCTTAAGCTTTTTAAGGAACCTAATATTATCTCAAATGATCTTATTGGTGTTTCCATTTCGACTAACTTTCTCACTAGATGTAAGCACCATGAGGGCTGGGGTTAGACCAGCTCATTCACCACTGTATCATTAGTGCTTAGAATAGAATACTGGTAGATCACAGTTGATCTTCAATAAACTCTTCTGGAAAGAAAACAGGAATGAGTGGAAAACTCATCTAAGAGATCATTCCATATCAGCACATACACATCTTCTTCATTCTCTTAATGCTGTGAAATATTCCAGCATGTGTTGGGGCATTAAGGTTATTTCCAGACTTTTTCTTTTAGAATTGATGCTGCAGTGGATGTGTTTAGGGTATTCTGAGATTTTATGTAGAGTAAATCTGGTGCTGGGGTGCTGGAATTGTTTAATCAAAGGATAAATGCATTCAAAATGTTGATAAACTGTTAAATTGCCCTACAAGAAGTTACACAAATGTATATTACACCAGCAAATGATGGGAATGACTATTTCCCAACACTTCGAAAGTTTGAGAAAAATCCAACATTGGCAACCTGATAAATGAAAAAGTTGTTTGTTTTGTTGTTCTTTTCAATTTATGGGTGAGATCAAATATCTTTTCATATGCTGATTGGTCATTTGTATTTCTTTTACCATCATATGCTTCTTTATATTCTTTGCCCATTTTTCTAGAACAATTCATATTTTTCCTATTGTTAGAACTTATGTGTTAATGAAGCATATCCTTAGCTAGTATATATACTACAACTCCTCCCCGGTTTTTATTGCCTTTATTTTTTTCACATTTAAGAATTTATTGTGACAAAATATTCAGAAATGCTAGGAAAGATTCATGCACAAAGATAACAATCTTGAAATAGATTAGATTAAAAATCTACCAACAGTTGAGTGATATATTTCTAGCATATCTGCATAGATAATTCTATGAAGCCATTGAGACATTTACATTCTTGAAGATTCAATGATAATTATTTGACTTTATTTTTATTTGACTTTATTTTCCAAATCAAATTATCAGTTTTTATGTGGTCAAGTTTATTAGTCTTTTACTTAGTCTTCTGTGTGCATGTGTGTGTGTGGTGTGTGATGCTTAGAAAAGTATTCTCAAGATTATTTGTATTTTATTCTAGTGTGTTTTTAAAATTTTATGCATACAAAATGTGATAGATCAGAAATGAATACTTTTCTAAGACATGACGCAGGGAATACAATTTTATGCTTTTGGAAACGGACAGCCAAATATACACTACCCTATCATTTGAATAATACAGTATTACCCGACAGACTTGAAGTGTCATTGTTATCAGCTATTAATATTCATATTTATTTATGTCTATTTCTAGGCTCTTTATTCTGTTCTTTTGAGTTATTTATCTACTACTTTTTGAGAGTTTTAATTATAGAACCTTTGCTTTAACATTTCGTGCATCTTATCCTCTCTATTTCTCTTTATCCCTATTCTCTTTACTGCTATTGCATGTTTATAACTCCAGGCTAAGAGTTTCATTTAATAATACTGAAATTATAATTAGAATCATATTGAATTTGTAGATTAATTTTACTTCCAGTCAAGAATGATGTGTGCCTTTCCATGTGCACAAATGTTTATTTAAATCCTTTCGTAGAATTTCTAAATTTCCTTTTTACAAATCATGCATTTTTTGTCTGGCTTATTCTTGGGTAATATAATTGTTGTGTTGTATATTGACTCTTTCCTTGTGTATTTTGTTTATTGTTTTGTAGGTAAGAATATCACTAATTTCAACAATTAATTTTGCAACCATCCTCTGTTATGCAGAAGTGAGCAGTACAAGAAACTAATGATTCAACGTATGAAAATGGTCTGTAGAAACTAGATCACAAAGATAATTACTAGATATTAACAAGCCACTGTGTTTAAAACAGTGAAGGAGCATTACCATGTTGGACCATAAAGACTATTTCCACAAGCATTTGTGTCCTTCAGTGTGAGGATGGTGATGAGGTTAGAACGAACAAAACAAAACAAAAACTTAAAGTTGGAAAGATTTTCTAGAAATGGTCCAACCCTACCTCCCACCTATTAAAGCGATTTTGTCTGAAAAAACTTCATCCTTAAAACAGATAGCTAGCCATCCCATTTCTACCTAACACTTTTTTTTTCTTTTACTTATTGATTTATTTTGTCTGCACCGGGTCTTATTTGTGGCACACAGGCTCTTTGTTGCAGCATGTGGACTCTTAGTTGCGGCATACATGTGGGATCTAGTTCCCCGACCAGGGATCGAACCTGGGCCCCCTGCATTGGGAGTGCAGAGGCTTACACACTGGACTACTAGGGAAGTCCCTACCTCACACTTCTTGACATGGAGAGCACACCATCTTCTGAAGGGCTCCTTAGTGCACAGCTCCTACTTAACAAGGTTAGGAAGACCTGAAATATGATATCTTTACCATCATTGGCCCTGGTTCTGTTTGCTGAGAGTACGCAGAGAAAGCACACTTCCTCTTCAACACTAGCCCTTCATACACTTTAAGAACAGTATCATGTTTGACTTCAGGCTTCCCAGGTAAACCTCCCCAGTTTCTTCACCTATGCTGCATATGACAGCATTTTCAGACCTTTCGAGTTTTGTTTACCACTTCCAGGGAATCCCAAATTTACTCCATCTGGTAGAGAAATTTTCCCAACATTACCTTTGTAGACACTGAAACAGTAGCTTTTTTAGTATGCAGGGACTGCAAAAAAACTTACATTTCCATACTAATTCAAATCTTAAGGCTCCAATAACCTCTAATTTTGCAGTGAATATTCATAAACATTTGCACTGTGTTCAGTATAATGCAATGAGATTTTAAAATTCATTTTTATTCTCCAGTGGGAAGCAGCTTCAGAAATTTAGGAACTAGTCCACCAGAGTGGACACGATTTTTGAGTAACAGTCCTAAATTGCTTGGATGTTTGTCATGTCTGAGTCGAAAAATGCAAATCAATGTGTTGCTACTTTCATAAATCTGGTACAGGAATATTTTATATTTTTGAGAAATAGAGAAAAGCATTGAGAAAAGCATCTTTTACTTTAAAAAAAAAGTCATCACAGAGTAAGACTAGATGCCTGCTCCAGGAGAAACAAAGAAACAACAACAGCAAAAAAAATCCCTCAGTTTACTACTTTTCTTTTTTTTTTCTTTTTTTTCTTTTTTATTCTTCCAGTTCACTACTTTTCATATGTTCTTACTGGAAGTCAGATATTGAAAGTGAATGGATACGACTGCTTATTTTCAGAAAGATCAAAGAAAACAATTATTCTTTTTGTGTAAATACCCATCTTTAGCTAAAATCTATGAAGTCACTAAAATATCATTACCAGCCTTTCAGTATTTACTGCACAGTGATTATGCAACAAACCTTAAAATATGGCAAATCTTACACACATTCCAAAGGAAATATAAAGTGATATATTTGAATCGTTTCCTTTAAAAATGTGTTAGTCAAAATATACGAATTAATGTACTGTCGTCTATACCAGGAGGAAAAAAAAATCTTAATTCAATATTGGTAAGGGATGATGTTCAAACTAGTTTATAGGTAAGGAACACACGACAAAGAAGAGAGAAAATGCCCAAGTGCTCATTTTTTTATACTTTCAAATAATTTTCCTCAGTAGTACAGCATAAACTGATCCAAATATAAAAATGACTCATCCTTTCTTGAATGGCAAAAACAGGTGCAATCTTTTCCATGTCATCATTAAATTAATCTGCATATTCGCCTTTCCTCAGGATGCTTCCCCATTTCTTTGTGTAACCACGAAGCTGACTGGACCACTAATTACAGCCTCTGTGAACATTCCTGCTAAAACTTTTGCCATTTTCACCTAAAACAGGATGTTAGAGCAACATATTTTAACTGTGTCATTATGTCTGCTAAGTACAGATAATAACATTTTGGGGTTTTTTTTAACAGTTCTTTACAGTTTACTAATTATTTTCATACATATTAAGATGGAAGCATGGCAGAGTTTCCTATAGAGCATGAACATCACCGGTGTCAGTCATGTGAGGAAGGCTGCAATAATAGCCTTATAAAGAAAGCAGAAGTGCCTCCTATTGCTTTTTCAGACTCTTTTGGGCCTTAGAGGATGCTTCAAAGCAGAAGGAGAAAGATGGCACCTGACACGTTTAGTAACTTGCCCAAGTAGGGGAAACAAAGATTAAGATAATCCTCACTGTATAAGCAATTTGCCCATTGTATGTTTCTCCCAGGGATTACTTTGCTCTCTATCGATCTGAATAAAGTCTTGGATCAGGATAGAGTAGTACTTACAAAGACAGACTCTGAAGTCACACTGCCTGGGCTGGGATCCTGGTTTGGCACTTTGTAGCTGGGCAAATTTATGCAAGTCACTTCACTACTCTGTGCCTCAGTTTCTCCATAATTACAGTACCTACTCCACAGGTTTTGGTGAGGATTCAATAAGTTAATATGCATAAAGTGCGTATATAGTATGAGGGTGAGTCAAAAATTATCCACACTGTGGCTGCAGAATTTATTCTAATTAACTTTAGAAAAGACAAATACATCATTTTTGACATAATCTCTTTGCTTTTCAATACACTTTGCCCATCTGTCAACAAGCTTTCATATGCCCTCATTAAAAAATGTTTTAGGCTGAGCTGTGAGCCACGAATGCACCGCTGTCTTCACTTCTTCATTGTAAATGAATCTTCATCCTCCTAGGGCTGCTTTCAGAGGACCAAACAGGTGAAAGTCCAATGGAGCAAGATCAGGACTACAGGGAGGACGCTTTAACACCTCAAAACAAAGTTTTTGCAGAGTGTGGACAATGTGGGAGAAGTGTGTGGACGTGCATTGTCATACAAGATCACAGCGCCCTTGGATAGCAGTCCTCTGTGTTTAATCCAAAGTTTAGGCATCAGCTCTTCAATAAGCATCTCACTGTAATGAGCACTGTTGACTGTTGAACCTTTTTCCTGATAATGTTCCAATACCGGCCCTTGAGAATCCCAGAAAACTGTAAGCATCAATTTTCCAGCTGATGGTTGACTTTTGAACTTTTTCTTGGTCGTTGATTAAGAATGTTTCCATTCCATACTCTGCTGTTTACTCTCAGGCTCGTAGTGATGAATCCATGTCTTGTCACCAGTAATGATTCTCTTTAAGAAACTTTCACCTTCCTTAGAGTACCAGTCCAAATTTCGTTTGCAGATACCCAAACACTTCTGTTTATGCTCTTCTGTGAGTTGTTTCGGTACCCATCTCACACAAACTTTTCGAAACTTAAGTCTGTTGTGGATTACTTCATTTTGAGGTGTTAAAGCATCCTCCCTGTAGTCCTGATCTTGCTCCATCAGACTTTCACTTGTTTGGTCCCCTGAAAGCAGCCCTAGGAGGACGAAGACTCACTTCTGATGAAGAAGGGAAGACAGTGGTGCATTCGTGGCTCGCAGCTCAGCCTAAAATATTTTTTAAACAGGGAATATGGAAGCTTGTTGACGGATGGGCAAAGAGTATTGAAAAGCAAAGAGATTATGTCAAAAATGATGTATTTGTCTTTTCTAAAGGTTAATCAGAATAAATTCTGCAGCCACAGTGCGGATAATTTTTGACTCACCCTCATATTTACCGTGTGCCTGGCATTGTTCTAAGTGCAATTAAATGCTTCTTCTTAGTCTCAAGTGTAATTTGCACCATTTTGGGAAGAGGTATGAGTTCACTTTTGGGTGAATAATGCCTCCTTATGTCAGCACGTTTGCAATAGGAGTTAATGAGACCTCAGTTGGAAAGTGAATATTAGAGAGAAATGTTGGTGCTATAAAGTCTGTCTTTTCCTTTACAGGTGAGATTCTCTCTCCATTGCTAATGTGAGAAGTACAGGGCTTTAATTATATTAGGGAGACCCTGGATTTCCCCTTAAGCTCTAAATTTAGTAAATATGTATCAAGGATCTGTTAGGTGCTGGACAGTATCCCATGTGCTAGAGATATACAATATGTTAATTGTATACATTTAATAATGTTGCAACCTTCTACGATCAGGATGTGTTTTATTCCTTTTTTGTATGCTGCACAATGCTTTCCTCATAAAAGCAGAATAATAAATATCTTGAAAGTTTAACACATCATTTAAGTAGAAATTGACAAATGTACAAGCATTCTGTTTATGGGCCTTAATTATTCATACTGACATTCTAGAAATATATGTACCTGTGACTCAATTGGAGAAATAAGATGACTGAATAAATCCAGTTTTTCAAAGATGTCGAGTCTGTTTAGCTGACAAATATGAGGCTCTGCTAGACATCTGTGTTTCAGCAAACCCCCACCCCCACCTCCCTGCACTACCAACTGACACCCACCTGCAGGCTTCGATCAATTCTTACATGAGTTTGGAACTGGTTGAGCTGCTCTGGTCCCACATCAAATGTTCACTATCAGGCAAAATTCAATAACCACAGATTCCTGCAGTGTCCCCTTGGTTCATGAGCTATAATTCCCTGTCCTGTCTTCCAGTTTGGAGAATGGGGTTCTTCACTGGTTTCATTCCAGCAATCTCTTGAGCCTCAGACCCCACTTTGTGCTTGCAGTTCCCCTTTTCGAGGCAGGGGAAAATTGAATCTTAACACAGAAACTTCTGGACCCTGATTTCTTTTTTTTTTAAGAACTTTTATTGAGATACAGTTAACAGACAATAAACACCATATATTTAGAGTGTACAATTTGGTATCTCAATCTCCCAGTTCATTCCCCCCCAACCCTCCCTGCTTTCCCCACTTGCTGTCCATGTGTTTGTTCTCTACACCTGTGTCTCTATTTCTGCCTTGCATTTCCTCTTTCATAGTTGTTAGCATTTGCCTTATGTACTGAGGTGCTCCTTTATTGGGTGCATATATATTTATAATTGTTATCTCCTCTTCTTGGATGGATCCCTTGATCTTTATGTAGTGTCCTTTCTTGTCTCTTGTAACATTTTTTATTTTAAAGTCTATTTTATCTGATATGAGTATTGCTACTCCAGCTTTCTTTTGATTTCCATTTGCATGGAATATCTTGTTCCATCCCCTCACTTTCAGTCTGTATGTATGCCTAGGTCTGAAGTGGGTCTGTTGTAGACAGCATATAGAAGGGTCTTGTTTTTGGATCCATTCAGCCAGTCTGTGTCTTTTGGTTGGAGCATTTAGTCCATTTACATTCAAGGTAATCATTGATATGTATGTTCCTATTACCATTTTCTTAACTGTTTTGTTGTTGTTTTTGCAGGTCCTTTTCTTCTCCTATGTTTCCTGCTAAGAGAAGTTCCTTTAGCATTTGTTGTAGGGCTGGTTTGGTGGGGCTGAATTCTCTTAGCTGTGGCTTGTCTGTAAAGCTTTTGATTTCTCCGTTGAATCTGAATGAGATCCTTGCTGGGTAGAGTATTCTTGGTTGTAGGTTCTTCCCTTTCATCACTTGAAATATATCATGCCACTCCCTTCTGGCTTGCAGAGTTTCTGCTGAGAAATCAGCTGTTAACCTTATGGGAGTTCCCTTGTATTTTATTTGTTGTTTTTCCCTTGTTGCTTTTAATAACTTTTCTCTGTCTTTGATTTTTGTCAATTTGACTAATATATGTCTTGGCGTGTTTCTCCTTGGGTTTATCCTGCCTGGCACTCTCTGTGCTTCCTGGACTTGGGTAGCTGTTTCCTTTCCCATGTTAGGGAAGTTTTCAACTAGAATCTCTTCCAATATTTTCTGGGGTCCTTTCTCTCTCTCGTCTCCTTCTGGGACCCCTATAGCGCAAATGTTGGTGCATTTAACATTGTCCCAGAGGTCTCTTAGGCTGTCTTCAGTTCTTTTCATTCTTTTTTCCTTATTCTTTTCTGCATCAGTGATTTTCACCATTCTGTCTTCCAGGTCACTTATTCGCCTTCTGCCTCAGTTAATCTGCTATTGGTTCCTTCTAGTGTATTGTTCATTTCAGTGATTGTGTTCCATATCTCTGTTTGTTTGCTCTTTACTTCTTCTAGGTCTTTGGTAAACTTTCCATCTTTGCATCCAGTCTTTTTTCAAAGTCCTGGATCATCTTCACTATCATTATTCTGAATTCTTTTTCTGGAAGGGTGCCTATCTCCTCTTCATGTAGTTGTTTTTCTGGGGTTTTATCCTGTCCCTTCATCTGGTACAAAGTCCTCTGCTTTTTCATTTTCTCTATCTTTCTGTGGCTGTGGTTTTCAGTTCCACAAGATGCAATACTGCTGATACTGCTTGATACTGCTGTCTGCCCTCTTGTAGAGGAAGCTATCTAGGAGGCTTGTGGGTGCTTCCTGATGGGAGGGACTGATGGTGGGTAGGGCTGGGTGGGCAGAGCCCAGTAAGACTGTAATCTGCTTGTCTGCCACTGGGTGGGGCTGTGCTACCACTCGGTTGTTTGGCCTGAGGCTACGTAGCACTGGAGACTACAGGCTCTTTGGTGGGGCTAATGGCAGACTCTTGGAGGGTTCACGCCCATGAGCACTTCCCAGAAACCCTGACGCCAGTGTCCCCGTCTCCTTGGTGAGCCACAGCCGCCCCCCACCTCTGCAGGCAACCCTCCAACACCAGCAGGTAGGTCTGGTTCAGTCTCCTATGGGGTCACTCCTCCTTCCCCCTGGATCCTGGTGAGCACACTTTTGTGTGTGCCCTCCAAGAGTGGAGTGTCTGTACCCCTCAGTCCTGTGGAGGTCCTGCAATCAAATTCCGCTGGCTTTCAAAGTCTGATTCTCTGGGGATTCCTCCTCCTGTTGATGGACCCCCAGGTTGGGAAGCCTGATGTAGGGCTCAGAACCCTCACTTTAGTGGGTGGACTTCTGCAGTATAACTGTTCTCCAGTTTGTGAGTCACCCACCCAGCATTTATGGGATTCGATTTTAACGCGATTGCGCCCCTCCTACCATCTCACTGCGGCTTCTCCTTTGTCTCTGGATGTGGGGTGTCTTTTTTGGTGAGTTCCAGTGTTTTTCTGTTGATGATTGTTCAGCAGTTAGTTGTAATTCCGGTGCTCTTGCAAGAGGGAGTGAGTGCACGTCCTCCTACTCCGCCATCTTGATCCTATCGACAAAAGAGCTTTTAAGATGTCAAGGGATTCCTGGACCCTGATTTCTAATAGTCAAATTGCTTCTCTGCCTGATTGTACAAGAACTGCCAAGACTCTTTGACATGCTGTTCTTCCTACAGGTTGGACCACTCATTTTCACCACACCCTTCCACTTAGGCTCCAGCACCTTATACCCACCATGACCAACTGTGTGTTGGAAACAGAGATCACCATTGCCCTTGAACATCATACTTGCCACCAGGTCTGAGCCTGTGCTGTCAATTCCAGCCCCTGCCTAGGGTAGCAGTTTTGATGAATAACCCACAATGCCTCCAGGAAATACCAACATATGACATAATACATGATTTTTCTTTTGTCAATGGATATCATTGTGTCTCAAGAATTTTTAATTTCTTTAGGAGAAAATATTGCAAAGCAAATATTTACTGATGAATAATGAAAAATGATGGATAAATGCATTAGCCTGCCCATTCTCTGGGAGCATCAATTCTGAAGCATGTTCCATACAGTTTCTCAGAGGGCTCCCCAGTAAGTCTGAAGCTCTAGGTGCTCACAAATATGATTTCCTCAATAATGCACTCATTTTGTGCTTCTAGGGATCAACTTTCAAATAAACTTGCCTGCATGCAAGTCCTTGTCTCAGAATCTGCTCAAACTAGGACACCTCTCAAATTATGTCAAACCCAAATTATCTTGTTTCCTTTCAGGTAAGATAACATATCTGAAGATACTTTCCTAATGACAAGGTTTTTTGGCATAGCACGAAGAAATCTTTCAGGATGACCGGAATGCTCAAATTTCAATATATTTCACACCAGCCATATTCTTTATTACAAATAGTAAAAATGAACTCCCTTTTTTCATCTTTAGCAGAAAATGAATTTATTGAAAGAGTACCAAGAGATTATATGATTGATAATAATGTTGGAGAATTGGGCTCAGCCAATACACAGGAACTCAAGATGCTGCCATAGAAATGTTCTACTTTCACTTTGTTGTACAGTAAAAACTGGCACAACAATGTAAAGCAATTATATTCCAATAAAGAGCTTTAAAAATTAAAAAATAAATAAGAAAATAAAATACTCAAAAAAAAAGTAAAAGAAATGTTCTACTTAGATTTTCATCACTGGTGCCAGTGGTACTGGATAGGCATCATCGTACTGGTGCAATGTCACAAGTTGGGTTCACCAGAGGAATTCACTGAGATGGAGTTTGGGGGTAAAAGATGTTTATTAGGAGTTAAAAACTGTGAAGAGAAGGGAAAGGAAGCAGGACTGGGCAGACTGGGTCTGGAGCAGTGAGCTCCAGAGCAGGTAACATCCATAAGATGGCCCTGCATTAGGCTGAAATGGCTGTCTTTATATAATCACTCTGCTCAGTCACCAGATGCAGACTGCCCAGGAAAGGGTGTGACCCTCACTGAGGTGGCTTTCTGCAGCTGCAATAGATCCTAAAGTTGCTGAAAGCTGGAGGCTAGCTGCTGATCACACTCCCTACAGCTGGGCAGCAAGTCTTTTCTTGAATGGAATCCAAGTGGCTTATCTCTTTGTATATCACGTGGACTCTTATTTGGCCAGCCTTCTGTAATGGACCCACAGTAGACAGGAAAGGGAGCTCCTTTCCCTTTCTAGGTTTCACTAGTGGGAGCTGGGCTCCTATCCACCTATCTCTTTTGGATTCATCCTAAAGAGGAAGGGAGTTCAGAACTGGGGCCATCAAAATTACAACGGTCTGCTTTAGTCCCCACTTTTGGTTATCCAATATCTCCATCTTATACACTTTTCCCCCTTCCTTCCTTCTTTCCTTCCTCCTTCTTTCCTTTCTTCCTCCTTCATCCCTCCTTCCCTTCCCCCCTTCCATCCCCATATTTTTTACTATCAAGGAAAAAAAATTCCTCACCTAACACAATGCATCCTTCTCTTTTCCAGCTGAAAATGCATCCACTTCAGTTACTGCTTCCAACTCCTCACCCAGATCTCTAGTGATATGCACGTTTTGGTATTCTTCAGTTATAAACTAAATTCCAAAATTAGCCAACAACAAACACTCTATAACAGAGAAGAAGGTGAGTAAATAAAAGTGAGTTTAGTTAAAACATTTAAATTTATACAACAAGGAAAGAAAGATGAGTAAATGCTATAATCCTTACTTTTGCAAGTCATCATGACATCATGGTTGATATTTATGACTTACTTGCTTTGACACCCTCATTCACCACTGTTTTTTGGTGTCCTTTGTCTTCAGCCCCTCTAGCTACTCTTTCCCAATGGGAGATCTTGTTCAAGCCCATGGCCTCAAATAACACTAAGTATCAATACTGCTAAATTTCAGTCGCCAACCTAAGCCTCTCTCGTTTTCCCTTGGCTCGTATTTATATTTCCTTGCTAGAGAACTTCACCTGAAGGCTAAAACACCTAAAACTCAGCTTGCCCCAAATTAGTCATGCCCATCTCCAAGCCACAAGCAAAAAATATTCTTCCGTCTTCTTTGACCAAGACATTTGACCTAGAAGTCTTCCTGGCACTCCCTTTCTATTCATTTTCCAGTTAAATATCCTACTGGTGACAGGTTTGAAAATTCTACTTTTTAGGTATTTTCCCAGCATCCCCTACCCTTTATCATCCCCACCACCATTCTCTCAGATCAGCTCTCCACCTCCCTCAGTAGAGTAGCTATAATAGCTTTGGAAGGAATTATTCTGCCCAGTAATCAATCTCTTTTGGTATATTCTCAACTTCTCTGTCAGGGTGACTTTGTAAAATGGAAACTGGCATGCCTCCAGTGACTCCCCGTTGCCCTCAGGATTAGGTCCAAGGTCTCCTTCTCTTCTGATTCCTACTACATGCTTAGGAATCCCACAGAACTTTGACACCCTCATTCTCCTCTCCTATAAGGTTGTTAGGTACTTCTTGGTGTTGTACAACTGGGGCAGGAGAGGATGTGCAGTGGAGGGAGGCAGTTATCATAGAATACAATGTGAATGGTGCCCCTTGGAGTATAACATTGTACTCTATGGGAATCACGCCCCTGAGCTTATGCAAGGGCAAGAAAATGGGTTTTACCTCCATGATGACCATTGCTTTTAATTCCTTAAATTATTCCCATTCTATACTCCCATTTTAAGCTGAGCCTCCCTTCTCTTGAAGTTGTCTGTTGTTGTTTTTTTGTTTTGTTTTCTTTTTGGCCACACCACGTAGCATGCAGGATCACAGTTCCCCAACCAGGGATCGAACCTGTGCCACCTGCATTGAGAGCGTGGAGTCTTAACCACTGGACTGCCAGGGAAGTCCCTGAAGTTGTCTGTCTGTATGTTGCTTTCCCTAGTCTAATTAGCCTGGTTCAAGCTAATATTTTTCCTCCTCAAAATATTCACCTCTACATTTTTCATAATTTATTACACTGTTTTGCAAATATCTTAAAACTCTCAAAGCCACAACTTCTCTAGTAACTTTTTAATTTGTCAGAATCATGGTAATTCTGGGTGCTTTTTTCTAAAATCGGCATGACTTCATTTTATTGACATCTAGCTAGTACTGGAGTTTCCATCAGCAAATGAAATGTTTTTTAACACAAAATAGAGCATGTAATGTATCCTATGAATTATTTATAAGATATACAACATGCGTCCAGGAATAGCTTATATTATCCACAGCTTCAGCAAATGTAGTAACCAAAAGACAGTATTTTAAAAAGGGCTAAATTCAAAGGACCAGAGACTTGCTTTTATACTTGATGAGCTAGAAGTCAAGGTAGGTCCGGACCAAACCACAGTTTTGGGCTCCTTAGCCAACTCTGAAGTGAATTAATCAGTTCTGCTCTAAGCATAATGGTACAACAGGGAACTCAAGGAATAAACACACAAACACACACATGTACACATAGCACACATGGATGCACACATAAGTGTCTGCATATACATGTCACTCTTTTAAAGGTGAGCTTTGGTCTGCTTCCTAAGTAACAGTGCAAGGCTCAGAGATACAATTTTCTTCCCCCCACACGACTCCATTTTCATGTGATTTCTACATGATGTTTCCTATTTCTACATTTTTGTGGCCTTACCAAACTACTATTGACCTTGAAATAAGCTCCAAGGTGGCTCAGAGGGAAACAAGAAGAAATGGATACTCAGAGTTGAGAATGATCACTGGCCTTTCTCTCTAGTCCTATTAGTTCCTGGTACCTAATTTTTTATGCTTTTGCTCTCCCCAGGTGTTAGTGGAAACACAGATTGTAACTGCCCACCCTGGCCAGGCAGACAGTAACAATTTGCATGAGTTATTTTACAACAGGAAATCCTGGTAAGGAACATGGAACTAAAAAGCCACCACCAACCAGAAGAATACGGGAAAGGTCAAAATACGACGCCAGTCCACGTCCTACCCACCTCGCAGAATCCTCCTTGGCAGAGACCATCTTGGCTGACAGATGCGCACACCACCAAAAAGGACCTTAAATCAGAATGATTGGCCAGAGACAACCCAGAAACTCGCCCTATCACCATAAAACCCGAAAATGCAAGCCACGTGGCAGAGCAGTCCTCATGGGTTCCCTTACCCTCCTGCTCTCCGCCTGGGCACCCCTTCCCAGTAAGTCTCTTGCTTTGTCAGCACATGTGTCTCCTTGGACAATTCATTTAAAGGGGTCTCCCTTCCTGCAACACAGGCTGTCTCAGGATACTAGCCTTTCTAGCTTCTCTCTCCCAGAGAATATCTGTGCTTCAGATTACTTTACCTAGGCATAGCAGCTACTACTTTCCCCTGGTTGAATTTAATTTTATTTCCTGCCCAGACTTTAACCTTCCCAAGTCCAACAGAATGATTTCTCAGTCCTTGCTGGTCAAGGCAACACCTCCCAATTTAGTATCTTCTGTGCATTTAATTATCTCTCTGTTTACATGGCAAGAAATCTCTTCAATTCACTAAGCTGCTGTTCGTCATTCCTTTTTGTTAGCTTTTTCTCCCTGCCCTTTACATTCATTTTAGTCTGTATAGCAGGATTTAATTAATTTTTCAAGGACTATTTCTTGATGCAGTATCCATAACTGTGATTAGCAGGGAGTTGGACTGCGATGGCATTTGTCAAAGTTACAGACTCACAGCTAATTCTGCTTCACTTTGACAGTTTTGTGCACTACTGATGGATAATAAGGTTGCTTATGCAAAAACCTTGGCATACGAGAACAATAAATGGAAAATCTTGAGGAAAGAAAGTAAGAACACAGTGCAAGTTAAACCACAATATCTAATTGGGCCCATAACCTCAAAATGAATGTAGTACAAAATATCATTCCCACCGTACACTAGAAAGAAATTAAACAACAATAAACAAAAACAAAAATAATAACAGTAATGATAATAAAAGGTAGGGCAAATTAAGTGAACATTTATCTCAGCATAGCCTGCTGGTGATTATTTTAGTGTCTTTTTTTAAACTTTTTATGGAAGTACAATTTGCATATAGAAAAACACACAAAAGCATGCGGCTCAATGAATTTCCCAAACTAAATCTGCCCATGTAATTAGCACCAAGATCAAGAACCAGAACTTACTAGTACATCGGAAGCTCCCCACACATGATCTCTTCCATTCACTCTCCTACCCAAGGAAAACCACTATGCTGACTTCTAATAATAAGATTAGTTTTGCCTGTCTTGGGATTTTATACAAATAAAATCATACAGCATACAGTTTATATCTGCTTTCTTTCACATAACATTATGTTTGTGAAATTCATCCATGCTGTTATGTGAAGTAGTAAATTTTTCATTCTCGTGACTGCACAGAATTCAATTCAATTGACTGACTACACCACATTTTATTCATTCATTACACTATTCATGGGCATATGTGTAGTTATCATTGTTTGGCTATTCTTAGTAGTGTTGCTATGAGAATCCTGCAATGGGTCTTTGGTAAACATATGTGTGCATCTCTGTTGGGTATAGCTCTAGGAGTTGAATTGCTGGTTTACAGGGTATATGTAAATTTAGATTTACTAGATACAGCCAAACAATATTTCTAAGCGACAGTACCAATTTATTCTCCCACCAACAATGTAGTATCTTATTTATATATCTTTTAAATATCCTCCTCATGGGACTTCCCTAGTGGCGCAGCCGTTAAGAATCCACCTGCCAATGCAGGGGACACGAGTTTGAGCCCTGGTCCAGGAGGATACCACATGCCGTGGAGCAAATAAGCCTGTGTGCCACAACTAGTGATCCCAAGTGCCACAACTACTGAAGCCCACAAGCTTAGAGCCCATGCTCCGCAACGAGAGAAGCCCCTGCAATGAGAATACTACACACCACAACAAAGAGTGGCCCTCACTCACCACAACTAGAGAAAGCCTGCACACTGCAATGAAGACCCAATGCAGCCAAAAAATAAATTAATTATTAAAAATAAATAAATAAAAATAATAAATGTCCTCCTCCCCCTGCCAATGTTTATTGAAAGAGAAAGCATGACATTTAATCCTGTTCTTTTTTTTTTCTTTTTAGAGAATTTATTCCACTGCAGTATTTTTTTAAGATTTTTTTTGATGTAGACCATTTTAAAAGTCTTTATCAAATTTGTTACAATATTTCTTTTTTTTAAGCTCTTTATTGGAATATAATTGCTTTACAGTCTTGTATCAGCTTTTGAGGTACACCAAAGTGCATCAGCTGTATTTACACATATATCCCCATATCCCCTCCCTCCTGCAACTCCCTCCCACCCTCCCTGTCTGGGCCCTCTAAGGCATCACCCATCATCGAGTTCATCTCCCTTTGTTATACAGCAACTTCTCACTAGCTATCTATTTTACAGTTAGTAGTGTAAATATGTCTATGCTACTCTTTCACTTAGTCCCAGCTTCCCCTTTATCCCCCGTTGCCCCAACCACATGTCCTTCAGTCCATTCTCTGCATCTGCATCCTTATTCTTGACCTGTCACTGGGTTCATCAGGAACTTTGTTTTGTCTTTTGATTCCGTATATATGAGTTAGCATACAGTATTTGTTTTTCTCTTTCTGGCTTACTTCACTCTGTATGACAGACACTAGGTCTACCCACCTCACTACATATAGCTCCATCTCATCCCTTTTTATGGCTGAGTAATATTCCATTCTATATATATGCCACATCTTCTTTATCCGTTCATCTGTTGATGGGCATTTAGGTTGCTTCCATGTCCTGGCTATTGTAAATAGTGCTGCAATGAACATTAGGTACATGTTTCTTTTTGGATTATGGTTTTCACTGGGTATATGCCCAGAAGTGGGATGACTGGATCATATGGTAGTTCTACTTTCAGTTTTTTAAGGAATCTCCAAACTGTTTTCCATAGTGGCTGTACCAACTTACATTCCCACCAACAGTGCAGGAGAGTTCCCTTTTCTCCACACCCTCTCCAACATTTATTGTTTCTAGATTTGTTGATGATGGCCATTCTGACCGGTGTGAGGGGATACCTCATTGTGGCTTTGACTTGCATTTCTCTAATGATTAGTGATGTTGAGCATTTTTTCATGTGTTTGTTGGCCATCTGCATGTCTTCTTTGGAGAAATGTCTATTTAGGTCTTCCACCATTTTTGAATTGGGTTGTTTGTTTTTTTGATATTGAGCTGCATGAGCTGCTTGTATATTTTGGAGATTAATCCTTTGTCCATTGCTACGTTGGCAAGTATTTTCTCCCATTCTGAGGGTTGTCTTCTTGTCTTGTTTATGGTTTCTTTCACTGTGCAAAAGCTTTTAAGTTTCATTAGGTCCTTGATTTTATTTCCATTATTTTAGGAGGTGGGTCAAAAGGGATCTTGTTCTGATGTATGTCATAGAGTGTTCTGCCTATGTTTTCCTCTAGGAGTCTTATAGTGTCTGGCCTTACATTTAGGTCTTTAATCCATTTGGAGTTTAGTTTTGTGTATGGTGTTAGGAAGTGTTCTAATTTCATTCTTTTACATGTTGCTGTCCAATCTTCCCAGCACCACTTCTTGAAGAGGCTGTCTTTTTTCCATTGTATATTCTTGCCTCCTTTGTCAAAGATAAGCTGCCCATATGTGCTTGGGTTTACCTCTGAGTTCTCTATTCTATTCCATTGATCTTCCTTTCTATTTTTGTGCCAGTACCATACTGTCTTCATCACTGTGGCTCTGTGGTATACTGTAAAGTCAGGAAGCCTATTTCCACCAACTCCATCTTTCCTTTTCAAGATTGCTTTGGCTATTTGGGGTCTTTTGCATTTCCATACAAATCGTAAGATTTCTTGTTCTAGTTCTGTGAAAAATGCCATTGGTAATTTGATAAGGATTGCATTGAATCTGTAAATTGCTTTGGGTAGGATAGTCATTTTCACAATGTTGATTCTTCCAATCCAACAATGTGGTATGTCCCTCCATTTTTTTGTACCATCTTTGATTTCTTTCATCAGTGTCTCACTGTTTTCTGCCTATATGTCTTTTGCCTCCTTGGGCAGGTTTATTCCTGTGTATTTTATTCTTTTTGTTGCAATGGTAAATGCCAGGGTTTCCTTAATTTCTCTTTCTGCTCTTCTGTTGTTAGTGCATAGGAATGCAAGAGATTTCTATGCATTAATTATGAATCCTGCTACTTTACTGAATTCATTAATTAGTGCTATCAGTTTTCTGGTAGAGTCTTTAGGGTTTTCTATGTATAATGTCATGTCATCTGCAAAGAGTGACAATTTTACTTCTTCTTTTCCAATTCGGATTCCTTTTATTTCATTTTCTTCTCTGATTGCTGTGGCTAAAACTTCCAAAACAATGTTGAATAATAATGGTGCGAGTGGGCACCCTTGTCTTATTCCTGTTCTTAGAGGGAATGCTTTCAGTTTTTAACCATGTAGAATGATGTTGGATTTGGTTTCTCATATATGGCTTTTATTCTGTTGAGGTAATTTCTTTCTATGCCCATTTTCTGGAGAGGTTGTATCATAAATGGATGTTGAATTTTGTCAAAAGCTTTTGCCGCATCTACTGAGATTATCATATGGTTTTTATCCTTCTATTTCTTGATATGATGTATCACACTGATTGATTTGCATATATTGAAGAATCCTTACATCCCAGGGATAAACCCCACTTGATCATGGTTTATGATCTTTTTAATGTGCTGTTGGATTCTGTTAGCTAGTATTTTATTGAGGATTTTTGCATATATATGCATCACTGATATTGGCCTATAATTTTCTTTTTTTGAGGCATCTTTGCCTGGTTTTGGTATCAGGTGGCTTCATAGAATGAGTTTGGGAGTGTACCTCATTCTGCTATATTTTGGAAGAGTTTGAGAAGGATAGGTGTTAGCTCTTCTCTAAATGTTTGATAGAATTCGTCTGTGAAGCCATCTGGCCCTGGGCTTTTGTTTGCTGGGAGATTTTTAATCACAGTCTCAATTTCCGTACTTGTGATTGGTCTGTTCATAGTTTCTATTTCTTCCTGGTTCAGTCTTGGAAGATTGTACTTTTCTGAGAATGTATCCATTTCTTCCAGGTTATCCAATTTATTGGCATATAGTTGCTTGTGGTAGTCTCTCATGATCTTTTCTATTTCTGTGGTATCCATTGTTACTTCTCCTTTTTCATTTCTAATTCTGTTGATTTGCATATTCTCCGTTTTTTCCTGATGAGTCTGGCAAATGGTTTATCAATTTTGTTTATCTTCTCAAAGAACCAGCTTTTAGTTTCACTGATCTTTGCTATTGTTTCCTCCCTTTCTTTTTCATTTCTTTCTGCTCTGATCTTTATGATTTCTTTCCTTCTGCTCACTTTGGGATTTTTTTGTTCTTTCTCTAATTGTTTTAGGTGTAAGGTTAGGTTGTCTATTCAATATTTTTCTTGTTTCTTGAGATAGGACTGTATTGCTATAAACTTCCCTCTTAGAAGTGCTTTTGCTGCGTCCCATAGGTTTTGGGTTGTTGTGTTTTCATTGTAGTTTGTTTCTAGATATTTTTTGATTTCCTCTTTGATTTCTTTAGTGATTTCTTGGTTGTTTAATAGCATACTGCTAAGCTAAGTGTCTGCATTTTTTACAGTTTTTTTCAGGTAATTGATATCTAGTCTCATGGCATTGTGGTCAGAGAAGATGCCTGATATGATTTCAAATTTCTTGAATTTTCCGAGGCTTGATTTGTGCCACAAGATGTGATCTATCCTAGAAAATGTTCCATGTGCACTTGAGAAGAAAGTGTATTCTGTCGTTTTTGGATGGAATGTCCTATAAACATCAATTAAGTCGAGATGGTCTAATGTCTCATTTAAAGCTTGTGTGTCCCTATTTATTTTCTGTTTGGATGATCTGTCCATTGATGTAAGTGGGGTGTTAAAGTCTCCTACTATTATTGTGTTACTGTCTATGTCCCCTTTTATGGCTGTTAGCATTTGCCTTATGTATTGAAGTGCTCCTGTGTTGGGTGCATAGATATTTACATTTATTATTTCTTCTTCTTGGATGGATCCCTTGATCATTATGTAGTGTCCTTCCTTGTCTCTTGTAATAGTCTTTACTTTAGAGTCTAATTTGTCTGACATGAGTATTCCTACTCCAGCTTTCTTTTGACTTCCATTTGCATGGAATATCTTTTTCCAACCCTTTCCTTTCAGTCTATATGTGACCCTTGGTCTGAAGTGAGTCTCTTTTTTTTTTTTTTTTTTTTTTTTTGGGCACACGGGCTTAGTTGCTCCGCGGCATGTGGGATCTTCCTGGAGCTGGGATCAAACCCGTGACCTCTGCATTGGCAGGCGGATTCTTAACACTGCGCCACCTAGGAAGCCCCTGAAGTGAGTCTCTTTTATGGAGCATGTATATGGCTCCTGTTTTTGTATCCATTCAGCCAGGCTGTGTCTTTTGGTTGGAGCATTTAATCCATTTACATTTAAGGTGATTATTAACATGTGTGTTCCAATTACCATTTTCTTAGTTGTTTTCAGTTTGTTTTTGTAGGTCTTTTCCTTCTCTTGTGTTTCCTACTTAGAGAAGTTCCTTTAGCATTTGTTGTAGGGCTGGTTTGGTGGTGTTGAATTCTCTTAACTTTTGCTTGTCTGGAAAGCTTATTTTTATTTCTCCATCAAATCTGAATGAGATTCTTGCTGGGTAGAATATTCTTGGCTGTAGGCTTTTCTCTTTCAAGGCTTTCAGTATATCCTGCCATTCCCTTCTGGCCTGCAGAGTTTCTGTAGAAAGGTCAGCTGCTATCCTCATGGGTTTTCCCTTATATGTTATTTGTTGCTTTTCTCTTGCTGTTTTTTATATTTTTTCCTTGTGTTTAATTTTCATTAGTTTGATTAATATATGCCTCTGTGCATTTCTCCTTGGGTTTATTCTGTATGGGACTCTCTGCACTTCTTGGACTTGATTAATTATTTCCTTTCCCATGTTGGGGAACTTTTCCACTATAACCTCTTCAAATATTTTCTCAGACCCTTTCTTTTTTTCTTCTTCTTCTGGGACACCTAAGATTCCAATGTTGGTGCACTTAATATTGTCACCAAGGTCTCTGAGACTGTCTTCCATTCTTTTATTCTTTTTTCTTTTTCCTGTTCTGTGGCAGTTTTTTCCCCATTCTCTCTTCCAACTCACTTATTCATTCTTCTGCCTCAGTTATTCTGCTTTTTATACCACCTAGAATATTTTTAATTTAGGTTATTTTGTTGTCCATTACTGTTTGTTTGCTCTTTAGTTCTTCTGAGTCCTTATTGACTGTTTCTTGTATCTCTGTATTTTCTTATCGAGGTTTTGCATCATCTTTGCTATCAATACTCTGAATTCTTTTTCAGGCCATTTTCCTATTTCCTCTTCATTTATTTGTTCTTGTGGGGTTTTTTTCCTGGTCCTTTGCCTGCATGGTGTTTCTTTGTTTTCTCATTTTGTGTAATTTATAGGATTTGCTGTCTCCTTTCCCTATGCTGCCTAGTAGTAATTCCTTTTGTTTCTGCCCTCTGCCCCCTGTGGTGGGGTCTGTCCAGTGTCTTGAGTAAGCTTCCTGGTGGGGATTCTAGTTTCTGCTTTCCAGTGTGGGGCTCTGTGTCTTTTCTCTGTGATAAGCAGTGCCATGTCAGGTGGTGTGCTTTAGGGTATCTGTGAGCTTAATATGGCTTTAGGTAGTCTGTGTGCTGATGGGTGGGTTTGCATTCCTCTCTTGTTTGTAGTTTGGTGTGAGGTGTCCAGCACTGGCAGTTGCAGACAGTTGGACGAAGCCAAGTCTTAGACTCTGATACAGGGCTCTGTGAGAGTTCTCTCCAGTTAATCTTCCCTGTGTCTGAGGACTCCCTAGTAGTCTAGCATCCTGGATTCAGTGCTCCCTCCCCAGAGCCTCCTACTTGACTTCTGATGAGGTAGTCCAGACTTCAGAGGTTGCTTGTCCCAGCAATAAAGGGGTTTAAAGAAGACTGTCCAAGCCCCAGACTAATGGCAGAGTGTTGAGTCAAACAAATACTAAGTCAAGGAAACACATACACGTATAAGACACACAAATACTGAATCCAATAGAACATAAGGCACTAGAAAAACCTGACAGAAGAACCCCAGTATGCCATCAGACAATCGAAGAGAAAACCAACAGAAATTCAAAACCAAAAAAAGAAAAAAAAAAAAACAAAACAAAAAACAAACAAAAACCACACACACACAAACACATATCCACGGAGATTTTGAAAGCTAGGATCAAATATAATAAAGAGCAAGAGTACCACCAGACAGACTGAAGATTCTCAGAAAGAAACCAGACAATTATACTTAGAACTAAGATAAAGTCAAAACCTAATAATAAAAATCAAAGCAATGTGTCATATGGAGAATAAAGCAAGGAAACAGAGCCGAGCGATAATATTGCTTATAAGTATATTAAGACAAAATAAACTAAAAAAGGATAGAAGACAGGGCAACAGAAAAGTGTAGTGTGACTGGAAATATGAAAAGAAAAAGAAAGAAATAGAAATGTATAAAAGATAGAGATGAAAAGAAGGTAGGAGAGATACTGTCAGCACTACAAAAAAACTTAGCTAGAAATAGAAATATATAAAAAGGCTAAAAATGAAAATAGAATAAAAAATATATGGTATAAAATGTGTAGATCCTGTAGGACTAAGATCATAATTAATAAAACAAACAAACAAACAAAAAACTAGAACTGACCCCAGAATGGACCAGATCAATAGAATTAATAATAATATTTCTGTTTCTTTGGGGTCTCAGCTGTAAATGTCCTTTTACCTGCCTTGGGCTTTTTGTATTACTCTGTGACCAGCAGAGCTTCCTTTATTGTTCGTCTGTGAGTGCCACTGTGTGGGGAGAGAGAGGGTACAATAGTGGCTCCTTCCCCTGGGAGTGAGTCAGCAGTTGTACCCTGCCTGGGTCGCAGCGGCTTGGGCAGCTCAGGCCGTGACTGCTGCAGAGGGACACCAGCAGCTCAGGTGAAGTGAGCAACTACAACCATGGCTCCTCCCCCCTGCTACGACTCTGCTGGGGGCTCAGGTGTAAACAGAATGTCTCCAAAGCTAGGCCACTCTGCAGGCTTTTGGCTCTCGGCTGCAGGTGCTCTAGGCCAGCCCCGCCCCAGGGCCTTTGTTATCCCTGTGTTAGCCAGGCCCAGAAGAGTCCTTCCTTTGTCCATTTCAGGTGCTGAGAGAGAGGCTACACCGCGGCTCCTCCTCCCTGCTTGTGAGTCAGCAGTATCGAGCTGCCATCATGGCCGCCCAGCTTTCAACGGTAGGCACTCTCCACTGTGCATTTCTTTCCTCCTGTCCTCTCAGTCCATCTCCCCACTGTCAACAATGTTTCTCACCCTGAAACTTTTCTCCAGTTCCCACGTCCCAGCTCCCAGACCCCCTGTTCAGCTGTGAACCGATGTCTCAGTCCAGACATGCTGAGCCGTGGTGCAGACCCTCCATGTGTTTCTCACTCTTTCCCATTTGCCACAGCTCAGCCTCTTCACCCTCTTTGAACAGTCCCAAATGCCTCCCTTCTGACGCAGGGAAATTCCCCATTGGAGAAGGGGTTTCTCCGTCAGATAAGAGATGTTTCCCCGAATTTGGCAATCTCTCCTCTGTTTCAGATCCCCCCGCCCCAGGGTGTGGGACCAGTCCCTTTCCTTTCTTCTCCTCCTCTTTCTCCTTGTTTTTTTTTTTCCCTCCTCTGTCCTACCCAGTTATGTTGGGATCTTTGCAGTCCTTTCTGGTGTCCGAGGTCACTTGCTGGTGTTCAGCTGGTTCTCTGTAGGAATTGTTGCGTCTTTTGTTATATTCCTGATACATCTGTGGAGAGGGATGCATTCCATGTCCTTCTACTTCACCGCCATTTTTCTTCTCCTCCTCAATCCTGTTCTTTAACCAGTGGACCCAATGACAGTTATAAAATATCAGCTGGAAATTTTTTCTCTGCTTATATAACTCTCTTCTGCTGCTCAAGAGAATGTGAGTCTATTCTTTAGATCACAAAGTGACATGGGATAGCACCTCTCATGCAATAGGTGCTTAGAAATATTTGTTGAATCAATGAAGTCAGAAGTGAAGAATCAGGAAGATTATCCATTTTACGACTCAACTGTTAAAATTTATTTAAATATACAGATAAATCTAATAAAAATGAGAATAAGAAGAAATAATTTAATATACATTTTTGTGTTTCTTTAAGAGCCAGTCAATCACTTGTGGGGAAGGAGAGTGTAATGCTGGAATGAACTTGTTAATACAGTCAGAGGAGAAAAAAATCCAGATTAAAAATGACTCATTTTTTTTTGGGGGGGGTACACCAAGTTCAATCAACTGTTTTTATACACACATCCCTGCATTCCCTCCCTTCCTTGACTCCCCCGCCTCGTGTCCCCCCCACCCTCCCTGCCCCAGTCCTCCAAGGCATCTTCCATCCTCGAGTTGGACTCCCTTTGCAATACAACAACTTCCCACTGACCATCTATTTTACAGTTGGTAGTATATATATGTCTGTGCTACTCTCTCGCTTCGAAAAATGACTCATTTTATGTTGATATCATTATAGACAATGAGATAATAACGTCACAAATAATTTTTAAAAGATGATCAGTGGGCAAATGTGAATCTCTGCAAGACAGGTCTGTGCCATACTCAATATTTTAGCCGTTATAGTGTTTAGCATAAGTAGTAGATACAATGTGATGAATTGTGAAATAAATAACTGAAAAATAAAACAAAACAAACAAGCAGGAAACTCTCAGCAGTCTATTGCATCTAATTACTTCCTTTATTTAAACCACCAAAAGTGACTGTCATGGGAATGAATAGCATGTTTAGCAAGAACAAAGATGAAATGCTAAGATTCACTCCCTGATTTATCTTTAATGCCTCCAAAGCAGAAATGGACATTTTATATCTGAGGATGTCCTACAGACTAGTTTAGAATCTATGCTCTTTTCTACTTAACTGTCAAGAAGATATGGGTGTTGGGTTTTTTTTTAATTTGGTGTCTCTCTTTTCCTTCCTAAATTCAGAATGCACCCAAAAGTTTCTGGATAGCAGATATGCTGATGAGTCATGAAACCAGCAGGATTCAGAGATGCAATTTAATGAGGGGATTCCAAATTGAACCACAGCTCCGAGAAATAACATTTCAAGGGGAATTGTATAGCTAACTCCTAATTATTCCAGAACTCACTGACTAGTCAGTAGATTGACCAGACCCCTTGATTTTCTTTTACCCACCCGCTTTCTGACCTCTGAATACTTCCTCATTCATTATCAGCTTCAGAGGGTGTGAAGGAAAGGAGAAAGGAGGTGTGACTAATAAATCTTTACTTAGATTAAGAAGGTTAAGAAACATAGGAGAAGAAAAATGTTGTTAGCTTTAACAATAATTTTCTATATTGTCTATGTTTAAATATTCTTAGCACAACATGGTGACCAAGGATATGAGACAATAACGCAAATTTCTGGAAATGTTCCAAAGTTGAATTATTCTGTGATTGTGTTATTAGAGCCTTGATGCAAGAGAACAAACCAGTGGGTAGGGGTTGGGGGTTTATTGGTGGGAATTGGTTGCTTCCATCTACAACTGTTTTGGAAAAAGGATAATTCAGCTGTGCTGGGAAAGAGCTATTTTCATGACTCGGTGGTGGGGATTCAGTGATTTGGCCAAGCAAGGATTAAATTGTCAGCCAGGGGTAGAATGTATTAGAAATATCAAGGAGGAAAAAATAGAGGAAAGTGAAGAGGAAACCTGCCAAACATTATGTAGAACTTAGGGTTCCCAGGCTTCTGTTTCAGGAAGCTTAGTCCCAGCTCCCTGTTTACTGTGAAGCCTTGAGAGTCACTGATTTCTTTAAGCCACAATTTCCTCATCTTTCAAATGAGGATAATTTCTTCCATACGCAGCATATATCTTTTGTTATAAAGAACAGGTAAGATTTGTATGAAAACTTTTTGATATTACTTTTAAAACATATAAATTGAACAAAGGTCCTTTTGGAGGATCAGTTTAAAGGGTGGTGGAAACAATTGAATTGTTCCAACTTGAGACTTCTGTGAAACCAGAACAGACATCCAGGTGAATTTGCATTTTTGACGCATATTGCGGGAGAAATGGTGAAGGGAAAGTGGGGAGACAAGAAGGGAGAAAGTCTAACATGTGTTGAATGTTTGCTATGCATTGGGAACATTACATTTATTATATCATTTAATCCCTCAGCAACCCTGTGAGATAGTTATTATTTTCCCTATTTTACAGCTGAGGCTCAGAGTAGTTAAGGAATTTGTCCAAATTCACACAGGTAGTAAGAGTATGAGATAAGACTTGAATCAATGTGTACTTGGTCTTACACCCAGGTTTTATTAGCCCACCAGAACATCTCTAAATTGTCCAATGAAGTGTCCTTCATTGTCACAGGAGAGGAAATGGGAAGCCCAAAGCATTCAGTTTGTGTCAAGTGCAAGTCCCAAGTTTCATGGATGTCTCAAGTTTTTTGTTTTGTCTTGTTTTTTTAAAATTTGAGGAATGTTGCAAACAACTTCATAACCTATTTGTTCTAATATCAAATAATACCTTTAGTTATTCTCCATTCAACATAATTAGAACTCCAAAACAATGAGCTACATTTATTTTACAGTTTTAGATGCTCCTTGCTATACTGTCAGCTACCCATTAAAGATGGTCTGACCAAGGATTAATACTTCCAAAGAAAAAGGGGAGACAAGGACATTTCTACTGTTACAGATTGCTAATTTTCCACTTAATGCCTAGATTTTGCTTTCGGACAGTGGTTTTTCATTGTCTTCACTTTTCAGGAGAGATTTGTGTGGAGCCACTGAAATATGTTTTGGCAGCCCCTGGAATTTGTCTCAGGTTATTCACAGAACAGACTTATGAATCCCAAAGAGCCAGACTGAAATATGGGAGCCTAATAAAGTTTTCAGACATTGGAGGGCCATTTGTTTTCCTAACTCCCCTTCTACGAGATGGTAGGAATATCAGTGAAGATGGTGAGAAAACTGTGTATTCTAAATTGTTTAAATGAGTAAACATATTGGGCAGAATAAGAGCCAGGAAGCTCACTGTAGAGAAGGGAAATGCAAACATGGGGATGGGAAGTCTTGAATAAAACTTGTGGTGTAGAACAGGAATTGGAAGTCATCTGCCTGAGAGGTTGTGTGTGTGTGTGTGTGTGCACTCTAGTGTGCATATATAGCAAGACATGTATAAGGTATGTGTCATGTAGATGTATATATGTATGTATACATACATACAAACACATGTATCTACCTCTGTTCACTGAAAAGGCCTGGAAGATCCCAGTAGCAATGAACACACTTACCACTCAGATCTTGGTTCCTAATTACTATTCTCCACTAGAAGAACCAGTGTCTCTTGGCAAACTGGCTGATTTCAGGGCATGTCAAAACTTGAAGGAGTTCCCACTGGCCAAATGTGGGGAAATTTGAACATAAAAATAATAATGATGATAACATATTATAATTCAAGGAATAAAATAGTAATCCATAAATCCACACATATATATATATAAATGATAAAGGAGGAGAAGAGAAACTTGCTTATTACAGTATAGTGTCAACTAATAATGTCAGAAGTAATGGAGTTGGAAAATCACCGTTTGACAACCATCATAGTATGAATCAATCCAGGCTAGAATCAAGAGTTGCTAAAACTAGTGGGTAAAAAAGTGGGTGAAAGTTTGATATGGAACAGGATATTTACATAGTCTCAAAGTATCTTCCCACAAATCATCAGTTACAAACGGCAATTTTTATAGTGAACAGGACCTTAACCAAGCGATAAAAGTTAACATCACTAATAACGATTTAAAGGGTATCGTGTGGCTCTTTATTTGGTGCACTGAGAAGATATAACCTGGTTTCTGTACTAACTTAATGCCAAAATAGCATAACCTAAATTTAATCTCGAGGAAATATCAGGAAACCCTAATTGAAGAGCATTCTACTAAATAATTGTTTTTTCTCTTCAAAAACATCAAGGTCATGAAAAAAAAAGGGAACTATTCTAGACTAGAGACTAAAGACATTAAATTCTACAGGTGCTCCATGATTGGATCATAGACTAGGATAAAAAATATATATCCCAATAAAGGATATTATTGGAAAATTTGATCAAATTTTAAGGCAAACTTTGGATTAAATAATAGCAAATTATTAACGTAAATTTCCTGATTTTGTTCATTGTACTATTGTTATATAAGAAAATGTCTTTACCCTTAGTATCAAAAAAAAAATTGAACTATTTACATACTGAAGTATTTAGGGGTAAAGAAGAATGATATTTGCAGCTTACTCTCAAGTGTTTCAGGAAAAATGTGAGAAAGAGAGAGTGAGAGAAAGAGAATAGGTTAGAATGTAAATATTTAGTAAATCCAGGTAAAGGACATATAGGAGTTCTTTGTATGATTTTTGTAACTTTAAATTTGAAATTAAAGCAAAATTTAAAAGTTACAAAATCATAATAAATTCCAATCTTATCCTTAATTTCCCTAAATTAATACCCTATAGCAAATGGCATGAGAGATCATTTGTAATTTTAAACTTCTTTCTATCTTTGCTGTAGGTAGTTCATAATAGTAATGATTCTTTGTTTTGACATTGTCTTCATTTACATACTTCTGCAATATGTTTGTAAGTGTGGATGTATGTTTTAATTTTGTGAGTGTGTGCACTCTTTTCTCCCTTTTTTTACTTGAGCATTTTCAGTGTTGCATGGAAGAAGGTGGGGCTTGAAAATGTATCCACTAGAGGTACATTTTCCTCATTCTCTGGTATGTGTAAAGCCTACACAGTTCAGGGTCTGTTTATATTTTAAGGTCAAGTAGCAGTCTATGTTAGAGAGAGTGCTCTGGATTTTGTAGTCAAGTTAATCTATTTCAAAGCCCCTCTATGCCATTAACTAATTTAAATCTCAGTTTCTAAATCTTAACTAACACACAGGATTATTGTAATAGTTACCTATTATGTAAAATGTCTGGCACTCAGTCAGTAATCAACAAATGGAGAATATTTTTATTTTAATTTCATTCTGCTGCTTTGGAGAATTATACCTACTATTAATGTTCCTGCAGTTCTCACACCTCTATGCAAAGGGATATGCTATACTGTGCCAAATGCAAGACAACTAATGAACTGAAACTCTCTGAAAAGTAGACTGGCAGTAGTCTCAAAGATTATCCGATCCAACCTCCATTTCTGAATTTTTTTTTAATTGAAGTATAGTTGATTTACAACATTGTGTTAGTTTCAGGTGGTAGCATTGTGATTTGTTGTGGGTATTTTTTTTTTGCAGATTATATTCCATTAAAGCTTATTACAAGATATTGAGTATAAATCCCCGTGCTATACATGGTATCACTTATATTTAGAATCTAAAAAATCCTATAAGTGAATATATACACAAATCTGATTTTTTAAAATGATTTTTATTTATTCCTTCAGATAGTTTAAAAAATTAAATAGATCTACTAGGCCTATAAGAAAAATAAACAGAAGTTCCCTACTCTCCTCTCTATTCTATACCCCAGAGGCCTTTTAGCTATTTACTCTGATGCTAATATCCATATATATATAATATATATATACATATATGTTACATATGTATAATTATATATACATATATTTTAAATATATGTATATACATTATATACATATGTTTATACTGTTTGTCTTTGATATCTCTGTTTTAGATACAGTTCCATTGTTTTCCAACTTCTAATGTTGCAAAGAAGTCAAATGTTACCCTTATTTAATATACTTTGTAAGGGATCTAATTATTTTTTCTGGAATAATTTAGGATCTTCTCTTTATCTCTGGAGTCCTGACGTTCCAAATAAAGTAACTGGGATAGACTTTTTTTTATTAATTTATTCTTCTATGGCTCTTGCTGTTTGGAGGCTCAGGTCCATCAATTCTGGGGAATGTTCTTGCGTTATTTCTTATAGAACACAGAAAATCATTCTGGGAAGAAAATGATTACTTTTCGAAACTTTTATTTGCCTGTTGTACCACTTATCAAAAAAAAAAACCCCTTTGTCTTTATTGTAAATCATTTTGCCTTTTGGTTCCAATTTCTAGGATATTTCTATGACTGAATATTCTAATATTTTATTTCATTTTATTTTTTATTCTAATATTTTAATCAAATTTCTTATTTTTAATTTCTAAGAACTCGTTCCTAATCTCTGGTGATACAAGTTAAGTTCTTCTGTTATCTACATTATCTCAATTTTTTGGTCTCTTTTTTTGTGTTGAAGTCTTTCCCCAAATATTTGGTGATTTTTTGGTGGCCCATTTATATTTAAAGATGAGATAACGAAAAGTTGATCAGAAGCTTTTTTCCATGGGAGGGACTTCACAATTAACTAATCAAATGGCCAAGCATATTTTTCATTGAAAACTCCCCAAATGTCAGTATCTCTGGGTCTTCTCTCTAGGGAAGTTTAGTCCCATCTTCCAGTCACTTGCCAGGGGAGTATGAGGCTGGTTGCCTTTGTTCTGGTGTTGAGTGAGAGTAGAAGACTGGAGTTTCACCTTTACTATGCAGACTTTCACTCAATTCCCTTTTATGATCTGTCTGAAGTGCAGTAATGTCTTCCAGAGCTCACAGATTTTACAGGCATTACCGGGTGCTCTTTCACCAAGAAGCAGTGGCTTTATGCATAGCATAGTAGACTGCTGAAGCTTCAGTTACACGGCCAGCTGGGGGAAAAAATCACCTTGCAACTGTCAATATGTGGTGCTCTTTTCCTTATAATTACAACACAGGAGTCCAGAAACCAACAGATGCAAATAGGAGTGTCCCTTCTAACTATTATATCTAATAACCCACTGGAAATATTTTTGTTCCAGTTACTACAGACTTTGGCTCAGTGGGTGTGGATGTCCTAGTGGCCAAGAGAGAAATCCTTGCACCAGAACATATAGGTATGGTTCCAATAGTGGAAGCTGAGACTGCTACCTGGCCATTTTTGTCTCCTCATGTCACTGAATCAATAGCCATAGTGTTACTGTACTGAGTAAGTAATTTATTCGGAAATTTGGAAGGCAGCTATGCTCACCACTATACCACCAACGCAATTCGGAAATGTGGTTGCTGCTACACAATACAGAAAAGGACTATGTACAAATCTAGAGCATTCCCCAGGGTACATATTGGTTTACTCAATAGTCCTGATCCTGAAAGACTGCATCATTGCAGTAAAACCAGACATCACGGAATGGCCATCATTAAAAAGTCTCCAAATAACAAATGCTAGAGAGGGGGCAGAGAAAAGGGAACCCTCCTACACTGCTGGGGGGAATGTAAATTGGTGCAGCCACTATGGAAAACAGAATGGAGGTTCCTTAAAAAACTAAAAATAGATTTATCATATGATCCAGCAATCCCACTCCTGGGCATATATCTGGAGAATATTCTAATTGAAAAAGATACACGCACCCCTGTGTTCATAGCAGCATGATTTACAGTAGCTAAGACATGGAAGCAACCTAAATGCCCATCGACAGAAGAAAGGATAAAAAAGATGTGATTGATATATATATATATGTATATATATATATATAGTCCATCATATATGATGGAGTCCATATATATATATATGATGGACTACTACTCAGCCATAAAAAAGAATGAAATAATGCCATTTTCAGCAACATGAATGGACCTAGAGATTATCATACTAAGTGAATTGTCAGACTGAGAAAGATGAATATTATACAATATCACTTACACGTGGAATCTAAACAATGATACAAATGACAGAAACAGACTCACAGACACAGAAAACAAAATTACGGTTACCAAAAGGGAAAAGGATAGGGGTAAATTAGGAGTCTGGGATTAGCAGATACATACTACCATATAAAAAATAAACAGGGACTTCCCTGGTGGCACAGTGGTGAGGACTCTGAGCTCCCAAAGCAGGGGGGCTGGGTTCAATCCCTGGTCAGGGAGCTAGATCCCACATGCATGCCACAGATAAGAGTTTGCATGCCACAACTAAGGAGCCTGCCTGCCAGAACTGAGTAGCCCACGTGCCACAACTAGGGAGCCAGAGACCTTCAACTAAGGAGCCAGCAAGCTGCAACTGAGGAGCCAGCAAGCCACAAGTGGGGAGCCTACCTGCCACAACTAAGACACAGCACAACTAACTAAATAAATAACATATTTTAAAAATTAAAAAAATAAACAACAAGGTCCTACTGTATAGCACAGGGAACTATATTCAAATCTTGTAAAAGATCATAATGGAAAAGAAAAAAATAGACATCAAAGACTCTACTCCTTTAGAGATTAAAGTTTGGACTACCCCTCAATAAAGATTGTCATCCAGCTTACATGGCAGCAAAGGATAAGGGTATATGTAATGTGAGGTAAAAGAAGGTAGTTATAATAACCAACTGAACCCTCATGACCAGCTACAGAAGAGGGGTCTAACATAGCTACAACCATGTAACCAATCCCTTTTCCCACACTGTATTCTATGAACTCTGGTGTTAGCTAGTGTTTTATATTTTAGGTAAGAACATCATGGGATTTTTATCATCCTGCCATGACACAGTAGTTAATGGGACTTCATGCACTGCTCTGTTGGGAAAATGAAGGTTTCATCCTAATGAAATACAAGAGTGGATACT
Source organism: Hippopotamus amphibius kiboko (assembly GCF_030028045.1). Lineage (NCBI taxonomy): Eukaryota > Metazoa > Chordata > Mammalia > Artiodactyla > Hippopotamidae > Hippopotamus > Hippopotamus amphibius. The sequence continues at coordinate 98,153,667 of NC_080203.1, read as the reverse complement.
GCAGATCAAAAGGGGTAGACCATATGAAATGACTTCTGTTTGATGCCCCCATGTCTGATCCATTTTCTACTATTCTTTAACCTTTTCTCAGTCATTCTCAACTCCACCGTGACCACCAGAAGACTCTCTTCTCCCCCTGAAGCTGACCTATGTGGATCACACCAATAGGTTCTTGTTGGATTTGGTCAGTGGGGAACACTGGCAAATATTCTACAGGGAGCTGAGGAGTGTGAGACAGGGTATTTACTCCTTTAGTTGTCTTCTTGAAAGGTTGCCTTGGGCTGGCTATTTTCCTCAGCTAAAGGTCACTCACCGTTTCTCTTAAGGTGACCAGCTCTATACAACATTCTTTCCCCTTTCTCATATGCTTTCAAGCCTAGAATCATAATATCTTGGCTGCTATGAGCCATATGTTCCTACATGAAAATAAACCCTCTTGAATTCTCCTATTTTAAATGTGCCACCTCTATTTCCTATGGGGACCAGGTCTAATTCCATATATATATATACCGTAATAGATTTCAGGTAAATAGATTTTTTAAAATTCCTGCTGTGGGTTATCTAGTTCTTCCCCCCACTCCCCGCCACACACACACACACACACACACACACACACACACACAGAGCTTAAAATTTTTGCTATCAATAACACTGCAAGTATTACCGTTTAGTTAAATCCTAGTGGACATTTGTCTTAATTTCCCTAGGATCCATTTTTAGAAGTGAAATTGATGGCTCAAAAATATTTTTAAGTATCTTAATACAGATTTCCATATTGCCCTCCAGTAAACTTGTGACAACGTATGCTGATTTATATCAGCCATATATGAGGCAACTTAATTCATTCAACTTTAGTTAAAGCTGGGTATTAATATTTTATAATTTGCAAATTTATGGATGAAACATAATTTCATTGTTGGTCTAATTTGCATTTCTTTTATTATTTCTCAAGTTGAACATTTTCATATGCTCATTTTCCATTTATATATCATTTTTTATAAATTGAATGTTCTATCCATTGCCCTTTTGTGTATTTGAGGTTTCACCTTTTTTCTTACATTAAAATACTTACCCCTTGTCAATATTTATTTTTGATGACAAAAAGATCAAAAACAACAAATGAGGGGCACGATGAATTTTTTTTCAGTGTAGGATTTCTGAAGGACTGATCGGAGATATTTTCCTCAGTTATTTTTAGGGCAAATTGTATTCTCTTCTTGAAAAGTACACAATGATTATCATTAACATCACCAGGAACTGCATGAATAAGTTATCAACAGAAAAGAAAATCTCTTCAAGTGGATATCAAAACTTACAACATAGTGTTATTTAAAATTCTAGGCTTTTAAATGCAGCACTTTTTCATAAGAAGTATCATTGCTTTCAATTTCTTTTCACCAGGCTACATGAACTCTTTGTTTTTATAAAAAGAAAAAAAAATCTAAGTTACCAGTAATAAAAAAAGAAAAGGCTATTCCTTGGTAGAGACAAATCTGCAATCACATGTGATGGAAAGTGGAAATAGGCAAAGCCACAAAGTAAGAGCCTATTTACATATCATTTCCATGAGGTATCTACCCCTCGGGATATTCTTACAAAAGAAATGGATGGTTTCACTGCACAACTACATAGGAGATTTAAAGCAGAGATAACTCATTCTTCCCATTTTAAAGCAATAATAAACATTAACACATCGTTGTTCAGTCTCCATTCAGGCAGAATATTTACTTCCATATTATTATAGACAATTGAAAATCAGCTTATACTGCTCCTAGTATTCAAATACCATTCAGGAATTACAGTTCCTTCCTGAAGTGGCACCCTCCTGTTCCTCTGATGACTCAGTTGACATTGTCAAATCAGTCTCCATCTCTCTCTTTCTTATTATTATCATTATTATTATTACTATTCCCTGTTATTTTACTTCAGGGTATCGTCCTTTCTCACTTGAGCTATGGTAATAGCTGTTAAACTGACCTCACTGTGAGTCTCACTTTTCTCTAATTCACTCTCCTAGATACCATAAGACCAACTTTCTAAAATGTATATCTGGCCATTCTCACACCCCTTCAATAGCTCCCCAATGTCTGCAGAATAACATATTAAATCCTTAGCATCAAAAGTAGTACCTTTTGTTACCTAGCTTCTGCAAGATTTCTCAGGTTTGTCTTTCTCTTCATCCTCTTCTTTAGCTACATGGAATCTGAGCCTCTGATCATACCTTTTTTTTTTTTTTTGTCCTGTCTACTTGGTCATACCTCTCTCAAAACTCACTTCAGGTGTCGCTTTTTCAGCTTCCTGACTTCCCATGTTAAAAATGATCACTCTTCTCCAGGTGTTCATAGTTAACTGGGGATATTTCATCTCAGCTCCCTTGTCATTTGACTATGCTTTATAGTTTGTGCCGTGTTCTAGGCTGCTTTTTGAGAACTGGACCAAATCTCTGTGTATAATATCTAACGTAGCACATGGCACACAGGAGGCACTAAATACCTCTTTGTTGAACTGAATGGATAAATGGAGAAATAAACAAGCATTCAGAAGAGAGACTATGCGGGATAAAAGATATTTGTTTATTAAGAACACAGTGTAAGCTTCTGCTTCAAGTTGCTTATATCAAACTAATTAGCTAGAAGTGGCATATGCATATAAAAAGAAAAAGCAAGTGCATGAGTCAGGGGCCCAACTGAAAACAGATGGCACACTGCAATTAAGATAATTTGAGGAGATTTAATTTACAAAGGGTCAGATAACAAAGGTTTGGACAGGATGTAGGAAAACTACAAGGAATAGTGCAGGAACTTATTTGCCCTGTTACAGATAGTTTTAGCTGTTTCTACCCCTATGCCTGAAGGGATGAAGAGGTAAAGAGAGAGAGGTTATTGGAACCTGGAAGGAGACAAAATTGCACAGAAGAATCTTAAGAACAGTGACTTTTGGGCAAAGGACACAGCCAACCCAAGATGACTTCAAAAAGGAGAGTCCGGGGGAAAGTTTCCTCCTTGTTCTTCTCCCTCCCTTTAATCTGCTGCTGAGTCTCTCCACTGGTCAAATCCAATTGGAAACCAGAGGGCAATGGAGCCCTCGGGTATATTCCATATAGGCTCCAGGAGCACAGAGCAAGGTGGAGAAGGGTGAGAGTGAATCTAGAGGGGAAAACAAAATATAACCAACACAGCAAGCACCTTACACTTCCTTGACTCATCAAAGAGCCTAGCAGATCAGTTTCTACATAGTATGCTTTCAACAAGAGCTTGTGGACAGTCTGATAATTAACAGGACTAAAATATCATTCAGTGTTAGTCATGGAGGTGTACCTTCCAGCTCTCCCTTCAAGAAAGAGTATGCCTTCAGCTGTGAAAGGAGCAGTGAGCTGACAGACTCTATCTGTAGGCGCTTCAAGATTCACTGCAGCATTTGAATCAAATTCACTGTTTTCCCAGGCATCTCCTAGCCAATGAATGATCATAGTGGGGAGAGCAGGAACTGGCCATCTCTGCCTAACACAAGATTCCACCAATGGGCAATCTTTTCTCAAGAGCTCCTTACTGGGTTGGCCAAAATTTTGTCAGATCTGCTTCACTATCTTGAGACTCTTCCTGTCCAGTTCTGCTTCACAACTGTTCATCTCTCACTGGCATTATCCCCCAATAAACCACTTACACTTCTAACTCTGTCTAACCATCTGCTGATCAGAGAACCTAAACTGACACATATACAAGTGATCTAGAAAATGAGAGTTTCTTTAGGAAAAGATACTGGAGTGGCCTAGTTTCATGGAGGAGTAGAATTATGAAATATGTCTTAAAAGATAAAAAGAGAGAAAAATAATGGTATCAGTCAGAACACCTGCCTTCAATCCACATCAGACTGTCCACCATCCTTTTCTATGTCATAGAGTTGCAGTAAGGCTATAATGAGAGAGCATATTGTTTCTGAAACTTGGGTGAACCAGTCAACAGAAGCTGCCATCACGCATGACTTTACACTCACTCTCAACTTGTTCTTTCTAGCACACTTCCTAGAGAGGCTGCAAAAGTGAAATGCTAGCTTTCCCAGTCTCTCTTCCACTAGGGGTACCCATGTGATATAAATTGATACAAAGAGCTTATGGAGACATTTCTTTTTCTTTCCTGATAAAAGAGATAGATGCAGATGGGGAAGCCATCTTGAGATCAGAATGCAAAAATCTAACACACTAGATTTGACAGAGTAGAAAGATAAGTCTGGAAAACAAGTGTTCTTGAGACGTTGTCCAACCCTGCCCTTCCCAACTCTGGACTGGCCTGACCATACTTCTGGTTATGTGAAAATCTATACTGTTATCTATCACCTACTGTGATCTGTGCAGGCCATCACATCCTGACTATTAGAAACATTTAAATCAGATACTCAGCTACCCCATTCCTTAATCCTCACTTTTCATGGATTTCAGGACTCCATGAGAAAGAATTTAAATTAGGTTCTCTGTTGTGATCCATACAACTTGACTGATATCCTGGAGGATTTCCAAAGGAAACCAAAATGGAAGAAAACAGTGAAATCTCTACAAGAAAGTATATATGAACGTTTCACAAAGGCATGAACAGAGCTGACTTCATTGTTGGCACCAGGTATGAGAAGTAGCAGGATTTCTAGGTAGAAAGGCAGGTTGTACAGCCCTCTGTGAATTTTGTGTCAGATGGCTGTGACATAAAGGAGAAAACAATGTTCTCAGAGGTCAAACAGCTTTGCTGAGGAAGTCCTCTGAAAGAGGTTGCAAGAAAAGTAGGGAAGGATTTTCATACTGGTGGGAGAGAAAGAAGAGAGCAAGAAGATGTTGATTTTTAAAAGATCAACAGGGCATATATATACAATGGAATATTACTCAGCTATAAAAAGGGATGAGATGGAGCTATATGTTATGAGGTGGATAGAACTACAATCTGTCATACAGAGTGAAGTAAGTCAGAAAGAGAAGGACAAATATTGTATGCTAACTCACATATACGGAATCTAAAAATGGTACGGATGAACTCAGTGACAAGAACAAGGACGCAGATACAGAGAATGGACTGGAGAACTCGAGGTATGGGAGGGGGTGGGGGGTGAAGGGGAAACTGAGATGAAGCAAGAGAGTAGCACAGACATATATATACTACCAACTGTAAAATAGTCAGTGGGAAGTTGTTGTATAACAAAGGGAGTCCAACTCGAGGATGGAAGATGCCTTAGAGGACTGGGGCAGGGAGGGTGGGGGGGACTCGAGGGGGGGGAGTCAAGGAAGGGAGGGAATACGGGGATATGTGTATAAAAACAGATGATTGAACCTGGTGTACCCCCCAAAAAAATAAAAAAAAAATAAAAATAAAAAAAGATTAACAGGACTTCTGCTTTCATCTCTGACATATAAAAAACTTGGAAATCATCACTCCAGTCCTTACAACAAGGAAAAAACTGGGCATACTGAAAATCAATGACTTTTCTTGGAAGGGAAAGCTGTACACGAAATCTACTTTAAATATTATGACTCTGATAGCTTAAAAGTAAAGAGAGAAAATATACTATGCTAACACGAATCAAAGAAAGCTGGCGTAGCTATATTAATCTGAGACAAAATAGACTTCAGAGCAAGGAAATTTATCAGGGATAAAGAAAGGTACTGCATAATAACAAAGGAGTCAGTTCTCCAAAAGACATAACAATCCTAAACATGTATGAACTTAACAACAGAGCACCAAAACACATGAGGTCAAAACCAATTAAAGTGAAAGGAGAAAAAGACAAATTCAGTATAATAGTTGGAGACTTCAACATCTCTGTCAGTAATTGATAGGTCAAGCAGTAAGAAAATCAATTAGGATATAGTGGAACTGAAAAGCAATATCAATCAACTTGATCTAGCTGACATTAATAGAACACTCCATCCAACATCGGTATATTCATACATTCTTCTCAGGTTTGCATGAAATATTCCCCAAGATAAATCACATTCTGGACCATAAGGTACACCTTAACAAATTTAAAAGAGTTAAAATCCTACAAAGTATGTTCTCAAAGCACAACAGAATTTAAAAGAAAAATCAACAACAGAAGACACCTGGAAAATCCCTAAGTATCTGGAGATTAAGCAACACATTTTTAATAACAGATGGGTCAAAGATGAAGTCTCAAGAACATAATGTAAAAATAATCGGAATTAAATACAAATGAAAATATAATATCAAAATTTGTGAGATGCAGTCAAAGCAGAGGGAAAATTTTAGCATTCAATACATATATTAGGAAAAGAAGAAAGATCTAATATCAATAAGGTAAGCTTAACCATTAGGAAACAAGAGGAAGAAGAGCAATTTAAGCCTAAAGCAAGCAGTAGAAAAAAAATAATAAAAATTAGAGTAGATCAGCCATAAAAAAGAATGAAATATTGCCATTTGCAGCAACATGGATGGACCTAGAAATTATCATACTAAGTGAAGTCAGACAGAGTATTTTACGACATCACTTATAAGTGGGATCTAAAAAATGATACAAATAAATCTATTTACAAAGCAGAAACAGATTCACAGACATAAAAACAAATGTATGGTTGCCAAAGGGGAAAGGGAGCTGGGGGGATAATTTAGGAGTATGGGATTAACAGATACACATGACTATATATAAAATAGATAAGCAACGAGGATTTACTGTATAACACAGGGAACAGTGGTCAATATTTTGTAATAACCTATGATGGAAAATAATCTGAAATATATATATATATATATTTCAGCAACAACAACAAAATTAGAGTAGAAATCTGTGAAATTGCAAACAGGAAAACAATAAAGAAAATTTGTGAAACCAAAAAATCAATAAAATTAAGCCCATAGGCAGGTTAACTAAGAAAAAAAGTGAGAAGTCCCAAATTACCAATATCAGAAATGAAGGAGAGTTCATCACTATTAATCACATGGACATTAAAAGGATAATAAAGAAATACTAAGAACATTTCTAAGCCTACAAGTTTTGATAAGTAGATGAAATGGACCAATTCCATATAAACGACCAAAACTCATAAAAGGAGAAATAGTTAACTTGAATAGCCTTATATCTATTAGTGAAATTGAATTAATAATAAATTTCCCCCCAAAAGCACCAGACAGGTGATTTCACTGGTGAAATATACCAAATATTTAAAGAGGAAATAACAATGTTCCATAATCTCTTCCAGAAAACAGAAACAGAAAGAACACATCCTCACTCATTCTATAAAAACATTGTGCTTCACCTCTTCAATTCTCATATCCTTCCCCCAAGTCCCTGGAAACCTTTGATGTTTTTACCGTCTCTATAGTTTTTCCTATTCCAGAATATATGATACTGTGATGGTGAAAGTAAGACATTAAGCATTTGTCAAAACCCATAGAATGTTATAGAGCGAAGAGTAAACCTTAATATGTGCAAATTTTAAAAATCATTTAGGAGGTTGAGAGGTCCCAGGATGGAATGTAGAATGTGACCAAAGAATCTAAATGTATTACAAAAGTCTGAAATAGTGGGTGAAAAGGTCCTGACCTAAGTTACTTTGGAAATGAGTGGCGATGATAAGACTAAAGGCAAAAAGACCTATATTTAACTACTGTGCTCTAGTTGATAAAATTGTTTCTCATGGGGGCATGAGTTACCAATTCTGAAAATAATATCCATACATACTGGAATTGAACAATTAATTAAACGGATGGCAGCAAGTAGAAGCCAGAGATTATAGGGAAGGAAGCTCGAATGATACATGAGGTAATAGATTAGAGTTGGAGACATCAATATGAACCAATTTTAGCTTAATAAAGATGTAGATGTTTAAATATAGAAATATATATATTAATACTATACTAATACCAGATGATAGTAACAGGGGAAATGATGCGGAACATCTAGGAACCTTCTGTACTGTCTTTACAATAATTCTGTAAGTATAAAACCTCTCTAAAATAAAAGTTTAAAGTTTATTAAAAACATACTGGTTAGCTGCCAGAACTAATAAGTCCACATGCCACAACTAAAGATCCCACATGCTGCAACTAAAACCCGGCACAACCAAAATAAATAAATAAATAAATAAATAAATATTATTTTAAAAAATACTGGTTAGCAATTCGGAGAATAAATTCACATGTTCTAGGAATACTGGTTAATGGATTCAATGGCAGAGAAAATTAACTGATAATTTTTCTCACCTTTCCTTAAAGGTAGAAGCACTAACCATGATATGATCTTAGGTATACAGTCCAGAGATGCATTGCAGAATGGTGAAAACCACCCTGTACTATAAGTTAGAAAACAGGGATGTAGTGCTAACTCAGTTGCTTGCCAGCTGTGGGACCTTGCGAAATCTCTCTTTAAAGTGAGGGTTTGGGATCTGATGACCTTTGAAGCCTGTCCAGCTCAGACACTCCATCACTCTCCATCCCCTAATCTAGAAGGCAGATCGGGCTTCTCACATGTTCGTAAGGCTGATACTCCCCTCTTGGGCATGACTGTGTATTTGTGAATAGGATGTTGGAGCCCATCCCAGGAAGCCACTTAGAGTCAAGGACTTCTATGGGCTGCAACAGAGGTGTCAACCTGCCGACAGGGAGTGTAAAGTTACAGTAGCCTCCCCATCCTCACTGTCATTTGTGTAGCAGTTACCGCTAGTGCCCTGCCCAGATCGCCTTCATTGGGCCATTGCGTCCATTCTCGGGCTACTATGAATACTACCTGCTAGCAGTTCATGGCTCACCCATCTCTAGAGAATCATTGTAGGTTAACAGGGACTGCTTTGTACAAAGAGGACTAAGAGGTTACACAGACCCCTTTTCTGGGAGTTGGCCTGTTACTACTGACTGACTAATATTAGGGAATGAAAGCCTAGCCCCCTTGACTCAAGGTGGGAAAATTTGGGGTATTCCTCACGTTACAGAGTTCCTTTCTCTGTGAAATCAGGCTGAGCCTAGACTTCCTCTAAACCCACTTCTCTGCCTGGCCTCTTCCACTGTGTCTTGATTGCCTTACTTTACCATAGGTTTCCTCGGGGAACACTCCCTCAGTGAAACACTTGCACAAGCATCCCTGCCTCAAAGCTCTGTTTCTTGGGAAGCTGACCACAGGGAGTGTGGGAAAAGTTGTTGATGCTTCTAATGTCCTGGAGAAATCACGGCGTGGCTACTACCATGCAAAATTCCCTAAAGCAGGAGTCAGCAAGCTTATTCTGTAAAGAGCTGTTTAGGCTTTGCAGGTCACATATGCTCTCTGCCACATATTACATTTCTCCTTTCCTTAAAACCCTTTAAAAATGTGAACAGCATTCTTAGGTCTTAACTCATACAAAAACAAGCAGCAGGCATGCTTTGGCCCATCAGCTATAGTTTGCTGACCTCTGCTCTAAAGCCTGGAGGTGAAGAAAGTTGGCAGGGCCACCCCAGTACAGAGTGGAGGATTAAGAGGCCTCAGTTAAACTTCTGTCTTCTCTGGGGAGGGTTAAAGCAGAAGCTCATCTGACATAAGTGCATCAGGAATTAACTAATGAGTTTTAAGGCTCCCAAAACATAATGGGCTCCACAAAACTAAGTATTCAGGGACTTATCATTAAATATTCATCTCCTGTTTAATCAGCTGTCTTCTGCTTATGGTTGTTATGAGAAAATCTTTAAACAAAATGGCTTAATTTAGAAGACCTGAAGATTTCTCAAGAAGCAAAAGAGTTCCTAGTGAACTTCTGTGTATTCCTGAGAAAAAAAAACAGCAAGAGACAGATATACAAGAAACACAGACAGACACACATAGAGGCGGAAACAGAGAGAGAGAGGAAGAGGCCACACACAGAGATAAAAGAAAAAGAGAGAGACAGAAAGAGAGAGGCAGACAGGAGGGGAGTGGGGGAGAGGGAGGAGAAGAGGGAGATGTGGGGGGAAGGGAGGGGAAGAGAGGAGGAGAGGAAAGGGGAGGAGAGAAAAGAAACAGAGTCAAAGGGAGGAAAATGAAAAACAGATACAGACTGAGTGACAGAGAGACAGGAAAAAAGAGAGGAATGGAGAGTCAAAAACAGTGACAAAGAAAAAGAGAGAGAGAGAGAATCAGAGAGACGTGCTCTTGACAAGCAAGATGTTTGGCAACAACCCAAAGCCTGATCTCAACAAACAAAGCCTAACTAATCGTTGAATATGTGTCTCATTTTCGCCTCGACATTCACAACCCAACATCTATGGTCTGAAGTAGGTAAATGTGTGCTGTTTGATTTTATATTTAGGAATTCTGGAATATATTTGCTGGATTATCTACTGAAGAGGGCATTGATGATGGTGTGATGTACCCAGTGATGTCTGAGAACAGATACTGAAAAAGAAAAGAGTAGGAAAGGACATGTGGAGGAGCAATCGTGAGGTAGGCAGCACAATAGGAAAACTACTGGCCTCTGAGCAAAAACACTTAGGTTCTTAGGAATTCCCTGGCAGTCTAGTGGTTAGGATTCAGCACTCTCACTGCCTGGGCCCTGGGTTCGGTCCCTGGTCAGGGAAGTATCCTGCTAGCTGCGCAGTGCAGCCAAAAACTTAGGCTCTAGTCAATATTCCACCATGTAATGACCTTGGGAAAGTTATTTAATGTGTTTGAGGTTAAATTTTCTCCCCTGGAAAATTTCTCTCTCTCTCTTTCTTTTGAGATATATATATATATATAATGTAGAGTGTAAGGTAAGGACAGTGACCTCTCCCTAACTTTCCTTCTACATTCTCAACAATATCCCAGAAAAGAAGATTGAAAATGTTAGAAATATCATTTTTTAAAAAAATGAAATCAGCTACATAAACTGTGAAACATAACCCCTTCCCCCTTTTTTTATTATTGTGTTTGCTTGTTTACTTTTATTTTTCCTCTAAGCAACTGAGGAATTCGGTAAAGAACTCTACAAAGCCAAACGAGATGAAGAAAATGAGGGTGACAATTCCAGCCTTCTGATATAGTTGTATGGATTAGGTGAGGTAATGTATGTAAATTGCTTTTTCAGTGATTAAGTGCCATAAGTATTAATTATGTGTGGACTAATCTTAGACCAATAAAAGCAATAATTAATTTGGCTTCACTAACAACACAGTTCATTTCAAAACACTGAAAACTTTCACATATGGTATCCCAGATCTTTTATCTTCAATGCCAGGGACACAGTCCAGTTCTTATGTTTCAAGGAAGCAAGACCAAGATTATAAGTTTTTGAAGATGAGAAAAGGAGTGCTGTAAAGCAAGCTTAATTTCTAGTCCTCTCCTTTCAAAGAACAGTGTCGAAAATTCCTGTAGCCAGGAACTAAAACTGCTATTGCCTGTGATGCATCAGAAAATATTTTGTTAGTTTATAGTGAAGTTTCCACACTGTGATTTCCTGTTAACTGTGTCTCTTCTTCTCATCTATAGTGGCCACTGAGATGAGCCTGTAACCAGATCCCTCTCTAATAAAGGATGCGTTGCTCCAGCTGCTGGGACTGCTGTGGATAGCCAGCCTCCAGCTGTCAGCCTCCTCAGGGTCTGCCTCAGCAGTAGAGAGCAGCCTTGCCAAGGTCATGCCCCTTCCCTGGGTAGTCTACACACAACGTCTGATCCGTGTGATAGTACAAATGCCTGGCCATCTCAGCCCAATTTGGGCTCGCTCCAGCACTCTCTATAGGGCCAGCAGAAGCTGATACTGGGCCTACATCACAGCTGGACTTCTGCCTCTGCCCAGTCTTGCTTCCTTCCTCTCCATTCCACAGGGGTTGAATCTAAAGGCACTTCTGAATAAACATCCTGCATGCTAAATTCGGTCTCACGGTCTCCTTCTCAGGGAACCAAGCTGCAACACTTTCTCCTTTTTCTTTTTTCCTTTGTTGTATCACTCTGTGTAGCATGGCTTCATGAAACGACAGATCAGCAAAGAACTGACCCCAATACCAGGTGGCTGGAAATAGACTGAAAGAAGAACCTATCAGAGTTGCTCAGACCCATAGTGCATCTGATACACTCTAATCTATAAGAATAAACTTGATAGCTGCAAGGGGCTGGGGATGTGTGTAGAATAAGTGAACTCATATTAACATGGCACTTACGTTATGCCAGGCATTGTACTCGATTTTTTTTTTACACTGTGACATCTATTCTCTCATTTAATCCTCATTACGAATCAGGTGTCATAGGTAAAGTTCTCCCCAGATTACAAGTAAGGGAGCTGAGGCTGTGAATGCATGAATGGACCAAGATTCAAGACCCCATCTGATAACTCCAATGTAGGGTGTAAACTTCAACCCAGGACTCATCAGAATCAAGAGCCTCAAAGTATTTTCCCCACCTGTTTTAGGTAGGGATTGAGTTTGGCCAAATGTAACAAAATCCAAATATCAAAAGATTAAACAAGATATGGTTTATTTCTATTTATGAAAGTCCTAAGTTAAGTGATGGCTGGCATTGGTTCAGGAGCTGAAGGATGTAAAAGCTGAGGTTCCAAATCTGTTTGTCTTCCCCTCATGTCCCCTCCCAGCACTGAAAACACTTGAGGAGAGAAAAAGAGAGAGGCTGAAGAGCAGAGATACACGTATCAGCTCGCTTAGCCCCTTAAAAAAGCAATGACTTCTGCTTACATCTCATTGGTCAGAACTGTGTCACATGGCACCCCTAACTGCAATGAAGTCTGGCAAATATATTTTGTAATATAAGCTGGGCCCGTTAAGCAGCCTGAATAGAATTGGAGTTCGGTTTGTAAGAAAGCAGGAGAGAATGGCTGTTGACTAGGCAACTAGTTCCCATACCTGAAGATTCATCTCAGGGATTTCCTAAAGTTTTGTTAGATGTTGAGGTTGGGTTCCCTGGGAAATTGACAGAGAGATGAAGATTTGTGTGCAGGAGGGGAGTGCTCTTGTGAACAACACATGTGAAGGGGTATGGGGAAAACTGAACTATAATGTTGTTGCAATAGAGACCAGTTGGCTTCACAGAAAGCTTTGAAGATGGGCCCCCAGAAATGTTCCAAATTGAGGCAAAGGGATTGGCCTTGTATTCTGCATCGACCTAGTTATCGAATGCTGGCTGCACCTGAGAGAGGGTAGGTAACCTTGGAAGAGGCAGCCATTTCAACCAAAGGCACTTCCTGGGGGCAGACTCAGCTCTGAACTGCCAGCAACCAACACTCCAGCGAAATACCTGAAGAGGAAATTTGGACAGTACATCTCAGCCCCCACAACCACAAGCTAATAATAAGTTGACCTGCGTGTTGAAGTACAGACTCTCCGCGCTGATCTCACAAAATGGGTCAGACATAGTGGCAAGGGAGGAACAAAAAGAGGGCAAAAGATTCCCAGATATGTTAGTTTTGATGCAAACACTATAGCATTGCTCTTTGCAAAACTCTCAATGCTAATGATTATTGTTACTCTAAATAAGCATATAGTTCCAGTAAAAACTGAGCTCTTATAAATATATGCTATCTGTTAATCAGTTGGTGACTTCCTAGGAAGGAAAACAAGTGGTTAAACTCATCAGCATTTTCAAGATCTTAGCCTATAAAATTGTTGATATAGAGAAATGCATTTGCATAATATCTTCACAATTTATGAAGATAATCTTCTGGAAATGTAACTGGTCCCTAAGGAGACCTTGTAAAAATTAGAAAATGTCACCCTCTTTGGGCAGATGCAGCCCTGAATTAAGGTGATCAGCTTGGCAAATTCAGACTTTGTTAGCCTAGACATCTTTGCCTACCATTTGTACAACCATGTGTGCATCTGACACAAACTTTCCAAACTCCTGATTTCAACAGATTCTAAAAACCGTGCTAGCTAGTTAAGATGGAGGGTATTATCATTCTACTTCACAAATGAGGTGGTTCAGATTGTTTAAGTGACTTACCTGAGGCTACATGGCCACTGATTGTCATAGCGTGGACACAAATCCTAAAATTCTGATGTCAATTCTAGTGCATTGCCTTTGTGGACCAGATAACAACCACAGCAGGACTGTATAAAACAGCAGTTAAAAAAAATGGCTGTGACAGGACTAAAGGAAAAAAATGCACCTACAGAGAAACATGATAGGATAAATAGCTTTGTGTACTAAAATTGCCAAGCAATTGTAGAAATAACACACTGTATAAAGAATGGGTGCAATGCATAAAGAATAGATAGTCTTATAGATAAATATTTTAAAATCTCAAAAACTCTGACTTATGCTGTGCTTACCTTTAAAATATGTGTAAAATATGTGTATGTGTATCTGTGTATGTATACAGATATATTAATGTTCCAATTGTTCTGTTGTTCTGAAAGGGATTGAGGATGCTTTAGGATATACAAAATATAAAAAAAACACAATAAACTGAAAATGAAAAATGTTACAAAATGTACATTTTATATTTATAAATCACATAATTTATAATATAACTTTCAATAATTGATATTAAAAAATTGGACTCACACATTGGTCATTTATTAGTGTGCCTCAAATATTTCCTCATGCTGTGTATTCTTTTATGGTACATTTATATATGAAATACTATGTAGTAATTGAAAATTATGTTAAAATTTATTTAACCAAATATACATAGCTGGATATATAAGTATATATTTTTCTCTATTATGAATAAAATTGTACATATTCATTTTGTTGAATTCTGATTGTTTCCTTATGATCAGCTGTTCAAAAGAAGGTAAACTAGGGGAAAAGGCATACACATTTTTATAATTTATATTCACATTCATAATCTGCCCTGTGGGAAAGTAATACAAATTTCCACTTATTTAAAAATGTATGAGAAATTGAGCCAACTTCCAAAGTGGCAGAGGGAGGACCTTAGTGAATCTGCTCCCCAATAAAAGCAAAGAAAATACTGACAAAGGAATCCGAAGCAACAATTTATGATCTCTGAAAAATAACCAAAGGCAGAGAACAAACTGAAGAGTTCAAGAGTTCAAGAAAAACTTGAATCTTGGTTAAAAACAGTGGGGTCTATGGCATGTTAATTTGAGTCTTCTCCCATGTTCCCTCCCCAGCTCACTGGCAATGGTAGTCATGAAAAGCTGACAGTCTTAGAGCCAACGGAAACAAGTGACCTCTTTTGGAATGCTGTTAAAAGCCCATCCCCAGAGCACATTCTATATTTGACCATATTCATAACTCTCTATAAAAGCTCCAATTCAAGGGTATTGTTACTACTTGATCTGACTTAAAACTCAGCTATGTGAAACAAGCCCTCTCCCTATGCAACTAAAAACAATAGCAATCAGCTGTAATTATTAACATCACAGCTGTTTAACACTGTGATTTCAATTAGGGAAAACAAGAAACTGGTCAAAAACGTTAAAGGTAGACCTGGGGAAGTAGACAACCATAAGAGACTTTGAAAAGCTTTAAGATATTACTGGGGGCCTAGAAGGTTGTGTGCCTGTAGGGCTGTGCTTATGCCCAGGAGGTAACTGAGAAAGGACAGGGCCCAAGTCACTCACTTCTGGTTGAATTTGAGGCCCTGTACAATCAGAAAGTGAAAGCTAAGGCTGACTTTTAAACTTCCTGAGGTTTGAAGGCATGCCTTCACACAAAGATCCACCTGGCAAAGGGTGGAGGACTTATTGTCTCAGGATATTTAAGGAAGTCTTATGACTGATCCTTGACTGACCACCAAACTATACTGATCCAGAGGTGATGCATAAAAAAGCTAGGCTTAATATTTGTCTTTTTTAAAAATTTTAAGTGGGAAGAGAACTCAGTTATAGCAGGAAATATGCAGTCTATATAATTAGTCCAAGAAGGTTACGAAGTAATAAGCAGAAACCAGAAAAATTAATTACAGAAACAACAAACCCAAAGGGTGATGGAAGGTTCTAATTCTGCAATACATTGCCTAAAATGTCCAGTTTAAAGAAAAATTATGAGATGTGTAAAATACCACACATAGGAAAAGAGCAAGCAATAGAAAATGTCTATGGGATTGGGGGGGTACAGATTTTGACTTAGACAAAAACTTTAAGCTACTCTAAATATATTCAAAGAACTAAAGGAAACTAGGCTTAAAGAATGAAAATATGGCAACTATGTCTCACGAAAAAGAGAATATCAGTAAAGAAAGAGAAATAAGAAAAAAAAAACAAAAACTCTGGCGATTTAAAGTATAAAAATATCACTAGAGGGGCTTAACAACAGATCTGAGCTGGCAACAGACAGACTTGAAACAGGTCAATTAAGATTATCCAGTTTGAGGAACAGAAAAAAACAGAATTAAGAAAAATGAACAGAGTTTTAGAAACCTGTATGACATGACTAAGCTTACTGATATACACATAATGGGGGCCCCAGAGTAAGAAAAAAAAAGAGAAAAAGCAGAAAAAATTTATTTGAAGAATTAATAGCTGAAAACTTTGCAAATTTGATGAAAACCATTAATCTATATAGCTAATAAACTCAACAAACACCAAGTAGGATAAACTAAATAAAACTTACAGTTATAACATTATAGTAAAACTATCAAAAATCAAAGAAAATGAGAAAATATTAAAAACAGTAAGAGAAAAACTCTTTAAGTACAAATTATCCTTCATGAGATTAGCAGTTGATTTTTCATCAGAAAACATGGAGGCCAAAATATTCAAAGTGCTGAAATAAAAGACTATCAAATAAGACTTAATATATCCAGCAAAACTATCCTTCAAAAATGAAAGATAAATAAAAGCATTCCCAGATAAGCAAAGACAGAAAATTTGTCACCAGTGCACCTGCCCTATTAGAAATACAAAAGGGAGTTCTTCAGGCTAAAGAAAAAAGAAACCACTACATAATAATCACAATAATTTGGATCCACGCAAAGGAAAAACACTGCTAGGATAATTAAATAAATAATTCTTTGAAATGTATAAGCACTATGACATAAATGACAGCAAGATCCTTTTTGACCCACCTCCTAGAGTAATGGGAATAAAAACAAAAACAAACAAATGGGACCTAATTAAACTTAGAAGCTTTTGCACAGCAAAGGAAACTATAAAGAAGACGAAAAGACAACGCTCAGAATGGGAGAAAATATTTGCAAATGAAGAAATTGACAAAGGATTAATCTCCAAAGTATACAAGTGGCTCATGCACATCAATATCAAAAAAACAAACAACCCAATCCAAAAGACGGGTGGAAGACCTAAATAGACATTTCTCCAAAGAGGACATACAGATGGCCATACATGAGGACATACAAAGAGGACATACATGAAAAGATGCTCAACATCACTAATCATTAGAGAAATGCAAGTCAAAAACACAACCTCATACCAGTCAGAATGGCCATCATCAAAAAATCTAGAAACAATAAATGCTGGAGAGGGTGTGGAGAAAAAGGAACCTTTCTGCACTGTTGGTGGGAATGTAAGTTGATAGAGCCACTATGGAAAACAGTATGGAGATTCCTTAAAAAACTAAAAATAGAGGTACTATATGACCCAGCAATCCCACTCTTGGGCATATACCCTGAGAAAACCATAATTTAAAAAGATACATGTACCACAATGTTCATTGCAGCACTATTTACAATAACCAGGACATGGAAACAACCTAAATGTCCATTCACATATGCATGGATAAAGATGTGGTACATATATACAGTGGAATATTACTCAGCCATAAAAAGGAATGAAATTGAGTTATTTGTAGTGAGGTGGATGGACCTAGAGACTGTCCTACAGAGTGAAGTCAGAAAGAAAAACAAATACCATAGGCTAACGCATATACATGCAATCTAGAAAAATGGTCCTGATGAACAGAGTGGCAGAGAAGGAATAAAGATGCAGGTGCAGAGAACAGATTGGAAGACACAGGAGGGGAAAGGGAAACTGGGATGCAGTGAGTGGTAGCATTGACATATATACACCACCAAATGTAAAATAGATAGCTAGTGGGAAGCTGCTGCATAACACAGGGAGATGAGCTTGGTCCTGTGACAACCTAGAGGGCTAGGATAGGGAGGGTGGGAGGGAGGCTCAAGTGGGAAGAGATATGGGGATATATGTATACACATAGCTGAGTCACTTTGTTGTACAGCAGAAACTAGCACAACATTGTAAAGCAATTATACTCCAATAAAGATGTATTTTAAGAAAAGGAGAGGGCTTCCCAGGTGGCGCAGTGATTAAGAATCCTCCTGTCAATGCAGGGGACACAGGTTCGATCTCTGGCCTGGGAAGATCCCACATGCCGAGGAGCAACTAAGCCCATGCGCCACAACTACTGAGCCTGTGCTCTAGAGCCTGCAAGCCACAACTACTGAGCCCATGTGCTACAATTACTGAAGCCCGTGCACCTAGAGCCCGTGCTCTGCAGCAGGAGAAGCCCGTGCACAGCATAGAAGAGTAGCCCCGACTCGCCACAACTAGAGAAAGCCCGTGCACAGCAATGAAGACCCATCACAGCAATAAGTAAATGAATAAATAAATAAATAAATAAATAAATAAATCTAAAAAAAAGAAAGAAAAAAAGGAGAGAAAACCAAAAAAAAAAAATGTATAAACATATTTTTCACTCTTTCCTTCTCCTAACTGATTTAAAAGACAAGTGTATAGAACAATCATAACAAAACCATGTTTATGAGCTTATAAGGTATAAAAATATAATTTGTTTGGCAATAGCAAAAAGAAAGGAAAGGGAAGGATATAGGAGTAAAGTTTTGCACACTGTTGAAATTAAGTTGGTATTAATCAAAACCCGGTTGTTTTAAATTACAATGTTATTTATTATTATCTAGGGCAAAAACTAATCAAAAACATGTGGAAGAAAAACCAATAAAGGAATGAAAATTATATGCTAGAAAATAGCAATTTAACAGAAAAGAAACAATAATGCAGGAAAGAGAGGAACCAAGAAGGACATAAGGCTTGTAGAAAACACAGCAGGGACCAGAGAGAGATCCATCAAGATGACAGAATAGGAGGACGTGGAACTCACCTCCCGCCATGAACACATCCAAACTCCACCTCCATGTGGAACAATCCTCACTGAAAACTAATTGTAAACTGAGAGAAGGACTCATGCACAACCAAGGCTGTAGGAAAGCTGCTCATGGATTCGGGTAGGAAAGGAAGAGAAGCAATCGGGTCGGGACCTGTGCCCTGGGGAATAAGCGCTTTGAGCCATTTACTGGGCTCCCCAGTTTGGGGGCCCTACACACTGGCTTGGCCCAAGGTAGAGCAGAGAGAGCACATTGAAGACTGCTCCAGTGGCTTCCAGGTTTTCCCCAACCGTGCCAGCACGCACCCCAGCCTGAGCCAAGTGAATGCCCCAGTCCTGCTTACTCCAGGTCACAGCTTCTACATTAGACGTAGGGCTGTCACGACCAAGGAGAGAGCTCAGTCCTGGGATGCAGAGGTGACTCAGATTTGGGGTGGCATCTAGGTGAGGCAGGGTGGCCATTGTTGGCACGTGCTCAGGAAGCATGTCGGAAGCAGCCTGAAATGCCGACAGGTGCTGGTCCACCACAGCCCACGCCCCAATACACATGAGCAACATGAAAACACTGCCTACCCCACGTGCGGCTCCACAACAAGGTGGGGACAGTGGAGACTGAGGGGAGTGATCAACTATGAGGGACAAAGAGGACTGGAACCCGAGGCTGCATCTGAGAAGGGGGAGGACAGCAATTGCTGGCACCTGCATAGGCATCTCATCAGAGGAAGATCAGACCTCTGCCTGTGGCCATCCCGCCATAGCCTGCACCTTGTCATGAGCCAAGAGCCTACAAGGCCCCTCTTGCCTCAGTACTGCTCCCCTCTGGGGCAAGGGTCTCAGCACTGGGAGAGTGGAAAGCACACACTTAAAGGGAACAGAACTAGCTCGAACCCGACCCTAAGAGCTTCTGTCCCAGTAACTTGAGGTCTGACACCACCCTCAATAGGGTGGAGATGACCAATGAGCAGAGGGGAAGCCCTAGCTCAACCCAGCTCCAGCCCTAGACCCTCTGTCTCCAGCCCCACCCCCTACCATGGTGATAGCGGACAGCACACTCTGAGGTCACTGTGGTGACCTAAATGGGAAGGAAATCCCAAAAAGAGGGGAGACATGTATATGTATAGCTGATTCATTTTGCTGTACAGTAGAAACTAACACAACATTGTAAAGCAACTATACTCTAATAAAAATTAATTTAAAAAAATAAAAAATTAAAATTAAAAAAAAAGACTGTGTGGTACTGGCATAAAGATAGTCACATAGATTAATGGAATAGAATTGTGTATAATCAACTGATTTTCAACAATGCTTTTTGAACAAATGTTACTGGGACAATGGGATATCCACATACAAAGAGATGAACCTGGACACACCTCATACTATACACAAAAATTATGTGTATATACACACACACAAAAACAAACTTTTTAGAAAAGATGGCAGAAAATCTTTGAGTTATTAGTATAGGCAATACTTTCTTAGCTACAACACCAAAGGATAAATGAAAAAATTGACAAACCAGACTGCATCACAACTCAAAGCTTGGTTTTGGGGAGGCTTCCCAACATTTCCTAACTATTAAGAGTTCACTGTGCCTAAAATGTGCAAACAACGTAGTTTACACTAAACACCTGCTTTCTTTCCGGGACACTGAAATTTGGGTACATGCTAGGCAAAGAGTAACCTGTGTGACCAGTCCCCAATAAAAACCCTTGCCACTGACTTTCTAATTTCTTCTCTGACAGACAACATATCATATATATGTTATCACAGTTTTTTGTTGAAGTAATTAACTATGTCCTGTGTGAAGTAATTAACTATGTCCTGTGTGACTCCACCAGGAGAGGACTCTTGGAAACTTGCATCTGGTCTTCCCTGGACTTCATCTCATGAATTTTTTTTCTTTAGTGATTTTATTGTGTATTCTTCTGGTGTATAATAAATCATAGCCATGAGTATGACTCTATGCTGAGTGCTGTGAGTCCTAGCAAACCATCAAAATGCCCCAACACAATGCCTCAATAAACTTATAAAAAATGTTTGAGAATATTCATTTTCCTGTACACTTACCAACAATGGATATTAGCACTGTTGAAAATCTTAATGAGTCCAAAGGTAATTGATGATTTCATCCTACATTTTCTTTGGCTACTGAGTTTGAGCTTTTGTTCCCATGCTTATTGGCCATTTGTATTTGACATTCTGTAAATTATCAGTTCATGTCCTTGACCTACTTTTCCTTTAGGATATACATATATTCACATTTCCTTGATGACTTCTTGGCTTTCTTTGCATATTAAGGATATTAGTCCTCTGCCACATACTGTGGGTGTTCTTTCCAGTTAATCATTTGCACAGTATCTTTCTTACAGAGCTCTTCAATACTGACTAATGGCTTCACACCAAAGCTCAGGAAAAGAAATAGATCTTTGAGGATCTAATTCACAAGTTCTCAGGCCTTGCTCTTTCAGCAAGACAAAAAAGAGAATCAAAAACCACTGATGGGTAATAATCTATGTGGGAAAAGAATCTGGAAAAGTATATATATATAGATATATATATATATAACTGAATATAATATATATACAACTGAATCACTTTGCTCTACACCCTAAAACTAACACAACATTGTAAATCAACTATATACTTCAATTAAAAAAAAAATGAGGGAATGGATAATTTTTGAAGCCTTCAAGGGATCCCCCCAAACACTGTTTCTCTTAGCTCTCCTTTTGTTATGTAATGAGAAGGAATTAAAACAAGATTACCTTCACTATGGTACTTGAGGTGCATTCCACTGAATGAATTACAGCCCTTAGCAAACATAGGAACCAGAAAAAGGTTCATACCCCTGTCTTCCAGCCTCACTGGTTTTTTGGCTCCTCTCACTCAACACACTCAGGCCTTCCCATTGGGTCTTTGTGATTGTTGTTCTCTCAACGTAAGAGGCATTTCCCACCCCTCTTTAACACCTACTTCTTCAGATCCCAACTTAAGTGTTACTTCCCAGGGAAGCATTTTTTATTTTTAAGTGTTCCTTCCCAGGGAAGCATTTTTTATTATCCTCAATAGGTCAAATCTCCCTTCATGTGTGCCCTAATAGTACTTCTACCTCCTCACTAGTCACAGCTGGAATTTTGTTTTCATTTGTGAGATTATTTGATTAAGTACTGCTTCTCCATCACATTATAAATGCTTTGAGTACAAAGACTAAGTTTCTTTTATTCATTATTATAATCCCCATCCAAGCACAGTGTCTGGCACGTAGTAGGTGTTCAGATAATATTTGCTCAGTGGATTAAGGCATCCTCTTCTTTGAACAGGTACGTCTCCTAAGGTTAATGCACTGCATCTTACAGAGTATTTTCCAATGATATTTAATAGGTGCAAATGCTTTCATAAGAAGAATCACATTTAATCATCACAAAATCTGTCAGGTGTTTACTTAATTTTACAAAAGAAGATACCGAAGTTCAGAGTGATTGCATAACTTTCTGGATCCATATTTGTGCCCACAGAGGGGATCTCCATTCATAAGCCCAATCCTCCTCTCACAACTGCTATGCTGCTGCTGCTGCTAAGGGATCAGTCTTGTTCTAATATGTGATTTATTTCCTCACTTCCAA
Organism: Hippopotamus amphibius kiboko; assembly: GCF_030028045.1. Taxonomy (NCBI): domain Eukaryota; kingdom Metazoa; phylum Chordata; class Mammalia; order Artiodactyla; family Hippopotamidae; genus Hippopotamus; species Hippopotamus amphibius. The sequence continues at coordinate 98,131,111 of NC_080203.1, read as the reverse complement.
CCATGAGGATTGCCTTTTGCTTTTTATAGTTTTGTTGAAAGCAAAAGTTACGATCTGAACTGCCTATTGGATAAATAATAGATGGGCTGATTTTAAATGAAAGGATCAAATTTAAGAACAGAGGTGCTGTATGTTCCAGGCAGAAATGTGGTTCCAGCTATGATGGGTCATGCAGCTGAAACTTCTCTCTTCTACCTCTATTGTGTGGATCAGATGATGTACCCATATAATCTGAAACACAGGCCCAAAATTGTGCTGAGAGGTTATGCCTCATTGCTGAGGTGACAGATCAGCTGTCCCCATCCCCAGCAATTTCAAAGACAGACTTTGTTCGAGTCTGCTCTGTGGTTTCTGCACAAGGGAAAACTCCCACTCAGAAGAGTCTTATATTAGTTATCTATTGCTGCATAACAAATTATCCCTAAATTTACCAGCTTAAAAAATAGACATTTATGATCTTATAATTTCTGTGAGTCAGGAATTCAAGAGCAGTTTAACTTAGTAATTGTAGCTCAGGGTCTCTCAGGAGGTTACAGTCAAGCTGCCAGCCAAAGCTGCAGTCATCTCAAGCCTGGAGAATCCGCTTCTAAGCTCACTTACATGGTTGTTGGCAGGACTCAGTTCCTCACTGACCTTTTGCTGGAGACCTCAGTCCCTTGCCACATGGACCTCTCCATAGATAGACTGCTTGTCCTCACAGCATGACTGATGGCTTCTTTGAGAGTACGTGATCCAAGAGAGAAAGAGAAAGAATGTAAGATGGAACTCAAACTTTATAACCGACTTTTGGAAGGGACATACCATCATTTCTGCTGTATTCTATTGGTTATACCAAATAAATTTCATACAGTGTTGGGAGGGTACAATGTAAGGGTGTGAATAGCAGGAGGCAGAGATTATTGGTGGCTTTTTTGGAGGCTGGATGTGATAAGTCCCTTCTCATTTTGAGCAGGTAATAAAGTTATTTCTCTGAATTCACATCAGCAAGATGGGAAAGGATGGTAAAATCAGCTAAGGAGGAACCTCTGGCATCCAGCAAATCTAGAGTAGGCTACTGTATCACTGAAAATTTGGTTAACATCGCTGTAATCTGATAATGCACATGATGTACAAAATGAGAGATGTTTAAGTGATTACCTGTGGTATTACACCCAATGATGTAATGGGAAATTGCTTCACCAGCTTCCCTGATTACAAACGCAGGCATGTCTTGGCAGAGAACAGGATGGACATGCAAAAGGACAAAGGTGTTACAGCAGGCAGGTAGCTCGATATGAACTGAGAAAGGGCAGCAGGGGCCAGGTGGCAGGAAACCACACATCTTATAAACAGCGGGGGTCCATGGGCAGACAAAGAAAAGCAGGAACCTCCAGACAGACAAGAAACCACACATTTTGGGGTGATAAGTGTCCTGGAGGCAGACAAAAAAAAGTGGGAAAAGGGGGGACTCTCCAGAGTCCAAATGTAACTTTTTGCTCCTTATGCTCTCATTACAGTAAAATTAGCCTTGCAGATAAGAGATACCCATCATGCACCTACACCATGACACTTCCGATCAAGGCTAAATAAGGACAAAAATTCCTCCTCCCCTTGGGAAGGTGGCGCTGGGATGAAAATTAGGGAGTAAGACTCCCAAACCCCTCCTTCCCCAATGAATATTCCGCCCTTTCCTTTGTATGGCCCACAAAACTGGCTTGCCTAAAAACTCAGGGCAGCTACTCACCTGTTTGCCCGCTCTCCATTTGAGAGTGTACTTCTGCTTAAATAAATCCTCCCTTTACTTTCTTGACCTCCTTGTCTCATTTCTGAATTCTTTCTGTGATGAGTCATGAACCTTTCTTTCACCAGGGACAAAGGTATCATACATTGGTATGTGTGTATGCATGTGTCTACATGCACATATATATGTGAGTACTTCCATGCTAAACAATTTAAAACACATCTCATGGGATTCTTGACTGAGAACTGATATTTGAGCTAAGGTCTTCTTTCCCCCCAACCCACTGATATAAAATACACCTGCTGTGCTGTTTTACAGTACTTCTATTAACAGCCAATTCAATGTAACACAACCTGAAATGCCCACAAGTTATAACCAGATACCAAGTTAAACGCTTTAGATGCTTTCTCCTCTGCTTGAAATTCCATGCCCAGTTCCAAATCAAGGATCCTTTTTCCCTCTGTTGAAATGTTTTTCATGTCACTTTTTCTATGATTTTCTCAAAATCAAAGCTAATTATCAGTGCTTCTCAGCACTTACTTACACATCTTTTATACTACTTACCCAGTTAAATATAAACCAGACCCCAATAAATGGAACAATCATTTGGGGAAAGAAAGCAGTGAACTTTGTTCTCATACATGACACTGAGCATCCAGCAAGCTCTTTGAATGCAGAAGGTTCTTGGAGGACAAAAAAGGCTGACTCTGAGAGACTGTTGATTAACAAGTCTCCCCACAGGGGAGAGAATGCAGGGTGGTATAAACACCCAATGTGGTTTGTTAGGGAAAAAAACTATCTATATTATATAAATATAGATAGAGATATCTTGCACATATAGTAACCAAATACACAATGAATTCAAAATAATCAAGCCAAGTGACACAAATTATACCGGTTTCACATCTGTCAATATCAGAAAATTATTTTCCAACAAAAAACCCATTAGGTACAGTATTCTTCATACCTAAAATAAAGAGGAAAACTCAGGAATTGCTCTTGATGTTTAATATATCCAAGAACTGCCAACTCACTAAAAAAAAAAAAACTTTAAAATTATGTAAGAATTTAAAGTGGTTGTCCTATAATGAATGATAATAAAACAGAGCTGTGTTTCAAATCTTTTGTCAGGATAGGAGAACTATCTGGAATAAAATGTTTTTCCCGATTCAAAATACAATAAAAGTCAACCGATTAACTCCATACTGCTTGGGAGTAAAGATACTATTTTTCTCCTCCATATAATTTCTCCTCTGGCTGGCTACCACTATCAGTAACAGAATTCTGAACCTCTATAAGTAGTAAAACCACCACCCAATAAGAAGGTAGAATTTTTAGCACTTTAGATAACAAACCCTGGCAATGTTTACCTATTTGTGTCATCTAGAGGACTGTTATTTACAGTTCCTGCTGTTTTGCAAAAGAAGAAGGAAAAATTAGCTCTCCCTTTCCCAGAGCTTTGGAAACAATGGAGTTGTGTTTTCATAACAATCAGGGACTTGGCAGCAGTAACAGGGACTCTCTTAAGTTGCCATATGGCCCCCCAAGCAGCCATAGGTTTCCAAATGCGTGTGTTATGGGTTTTAGTCTAAATCAGAAGAGTCTCAGCATGAGTTGTATTTGCACTCTACAGAAAGGAAAAAAAAGCTGAGAAACAAAACAGGGAACAGGGGACCAAACTAATAAATTGTGCCCAAGACTGAGCCAGTGAATACCAAGCACTGAACCATATGTTCAGCAAAAGAAGCAGAGTTCCTACATCTATTTGAAGAAGAATACAACAGATGAAAGGTGTCGACATAAAACAAATACTTTGGAAATTGTTCCCTAAAAAATGCATTCAGGTGCTATGAAACCAAGCAGGACCCTGTGGGGTTTCTGGGCATGGAAGCATTTCTGTGTCCCCGTTCCTTGTTTGTAGGGAACAGACTCCAGCCTCCATGACTTTTCTGGAGTTCCAAAGGGCAGATACAAACAGTTGCTAACCAGGGAAGGGAGGGGATACAGAGACAAGGGAGGAGCAGCCAAGAAACAATAGCGCAGCCTTGGGGCAAGGTCCTGGTTCTGCCTCAAGGGATACCCGTAACAATATCTTTGACCTCTTCTGCAGAACTGAAATCCCCAACAAATGGAAGATGTTATCATTCTTCATTCCAGGGAAAACCATCTGAGGAAAGATTAAAGGAACCAGAGAAGCTCATCAAGAGACCTCCTGAGACCAGATGAAAGGAGTGCAGGCCCTGCACACACACTAATCCTAATCAGCAACCCTGCTCTTGGACCACTGCTATAAAACTCCTCACCATATTCTCCCAAGTTCAGACATACAGTTTTGAGGGCAGGAGCTCACTGTGCACCCCTTTGCCTGGCAAAGCAATAAAACTATTTTTTTCTACTTCACCCAAAACTCTGTGTCTGAGATTCAATTTGGCCCTGGAGTACAGAGGTTGAGCTTTCGTCATTAGCTATAAATAAGCTGTGAGTAAGATGAACAAAACTAAAGTCCTAAGAGAGAAGACTGGATTCAAAACAAGACATATCAGTCAGGAACACCTTTGAAAACATTTCTCCCATAAAATTCATAATTCCTTGAACCTTGAAAAAAAGCTAACCCTGAACTAGTGATGGACTCCAGAGCAATAAAAATTCCAACTCGAGGATGGAAGATGCCTTAGAGGACTGGGGTGGGGAGGGTGGGGGGGACTCGAAGGGGGGGGAGTCAAGGAAGGGAGGGAATAAGGGGATATGTGTATAAAAACAGATGATTGAACTTGGTGTACCCCCAAAAAAATAAAAAAAATTAAAAAAAAAAGATGTGGCACATATATACAATGGAATATTACTCAGCTGTAGAAAGCAATGAAACTGGGACATTTATAGAGACATGGATGGACCTAGAGACTGTCATACAGAGTGAAGTGAGTCAGAAAGAGAAAAACAAATATCGTATATTAATACATATATGAGGACTATAGAAAAACGGTACAAATCAACCGGTTTGCAAGGTGGAAATAGAGACACAGATGTAGAGAACAAACATATGGACACCAAGTGGGGAAAGCGGGGAGGGTTGGGGGGGGAATGAATTGAGAGATTGGGATACCAAATTGTACACTCTAAATATATGCAGTTTATTGTATGTTAACTGTATCTCAATAAAAGTTCTTATAAAAAAATGGTATGTAAGCCCCCAGGTCTATCTACCTCTGGATTTTCACTTCTTTTCTGTGATTATATATACACCCTTTCTTCTCCTGTTAATCTGTATTTTGTCAGTTTAATTTGTAGGACCCTATTCATTGAACCTAAGATGATAGAGGAAATTTCCTCCTCCCTTACATTATCATGTGAAAAATAATAGAAGGATACAATAAAGTAAGCTGAAATTAAAGGTTTCCAGTATTATCTCCCTGAAATTAAAGTACCACTGCCATAGCCTACCACCTTACAATACACAATAAACCTCTGTGAAGCCAACATCTTGATTCAAAGAACATGTAGAAATAATCAAAAGCTTTCATTGGAAGGTTAATATGACCATATGGATCCATTGAAAACTCCCAATTATAAAATTCTAGCCTCCTCATTACTGCCTGGTCCCTAACGTGTTCCTCTGGCCTACCACCCAGTCTCCCATTTCCTCATTGCTAATCCATCAATACCACTTCTTCCTCTACTTTTATTCCTATCCATTTCATCTCTTCATCTCAGGTCCACTCATCTTTTGCAGGATTCTCTACCATTTCTTTTGTACTGTGTCTCCTTGGATCAAATTCCAGTGTATCCTTATATTTTTCTATAATGCCCCTTAACTAAAAATTACAGCCCGCAACCAAATATCTCCCTGATAAGCCACCTCATATCTCACAGCAAAGAGATAGCAACAAAAAAACTTGTTCCATACTGGGTTTTTTTTCCATTCTTTCTTCATAATTCTTTCTCATTTGAAACACATCTTGTTTCATATTATCTTCTTCTTATCTCTGTCTTTCCTTTGGGGACTTCCAGGTCTCTGTTGCTGATGAGTTTATCACTAAAATCAGCTAAGAAGATTATCCAGATTGATATTTAATACTTTAACTTCACTGTCCCTTGAACCCTACAGTTCCAACAGCCCTCATAGTTACTCCATCTTGAATGCCATTCTTTTCAAATCTTGACTCTTATCCCCACCCTCCACATACAACCTCAACTACTCCTTACTGAAATAAAATGGGGTTAGGTAATTTTTTTTTCCTTTTCTCTCAGAAGACAAAGTATTTCATAATCTCCTTTTACAAGCCTTCCCATTCAAACTACTCACAATCTCACATCTTAGATATCCTTAACGTAGATACCTTTGTCCCTACTTGCATTTTTAACCTGCCCTTTACTAGACCCTTAAAGTCTTTCTACCTCTATGCTCATATATCCTTAAAATTTCTCTAAAAACATTTCGCAAGGTTTGGTATCCCACCAAGTTTCTGATCTTTCTCTCTTTTATTTCATTGCTGAATTCTTTTTAAAAAAATCTAATTCTCCCACTTTACTAAGGCCTCCTTTTTCTTTAATCTCTCACAATCTAAGCATTACTCCTATGTTGTTGCTAAAACTACTGACTCAGTTGTCAAAACTGTCCCCACTAAGATAAAAACCAATGATCCTTTCTGACTCTTCCTTTTCCTTAACTCTAGAATTTGATTGAGTTGGCTACCTTCTTCTTGAATCTTTCTGTGTAAAATTGTTCATCTGCAGCTATCTTCCTATTTTAGTGACAATTTCTTTTTCTCCTTTACTGCTTTCCTTTCCTTTCTAAAGTTCTCATTCTCTTGGTATTCCAAGTTTTCAAAACTCTTAAGCATGTTGATGACACTGAGATCTACAATGCTAGCTACTACTTGTTCCTGAATCCTAAAATCACATTTGAAGACTACTCTCATATAACACCTCTTGAATATTCCTCCAGTAACTAAAGTACATAATTATAATACAGAATATTTCTGTTTCTATCAAAAAGGATTAGCCAATCTCAGACCAAATCTGCCAGTAAGAACAAGTACAAAAGTTACTGCAGTACAAAAATAACTGTTTGAAGGCATTTGAGTCAGAATTCAAAGGAGCAGTATCCCAGAGAGAAGGGAAATACACTGAGATCATCAAATGTAGTAATATCATACATGCCATCTTCCCTTGAGGAAATTTAAAAACACATGAAGAATGATTCTGGGGAACCAAGAAGAAGGCAATTGCTAAGAGGATGAAACCCAGAATTCAAGGCCCACTATGAAATTTTAGTTAATGATTCAGCATTGCTATACCCTAAGAATAAGAGCAAAATGGAAATAGAACATTTTCAGAATAATGTGATTCCCCTAACCCCATCTTTCATTGGAATAAAATTAAATCTTCTCCAGAGGAATATAGTATTATCCTGAGCCTCTACAAGTTTTTATACACAAAGCTTCACAGTCAATCAAAAACTGAAAGTCATGACAGGAAACAGGACAAAATGATTAAAAATCAAGAGAAATAGAGACAATTAGAGCCACAGATGATCCAGAAATTGCAGTTATCAGACATGGACTTTTAAAACTTTATAAATATGATTAAGTCATTCAAGAAAACAGATGAAAAAGTAGAAATTTCTCCCCAGAGAACTGGAGTCTATTTGAAAAATCAGACGGAAATTCTAAAATAGAAAATACAATAACATGAAACTAAACACTGACTGAATACAATCAACAGCACATTAGCACACAGAAGAATGGCATAGTGAACATTGTGGAAAATACAGACATTAAAATACAGAGAGGAAATACAAGAAATGAGAAAAGTGTAAGAGGTATGAGACATGGGAAAAGGTCTATCATATGTAAAATTTATATTTTTTTTCAAGACTGGAAAGAGAGATGGAGTAGAAGAAATATTGTAATATTTGAAGAGATGCAATTCTATAAGTTTCTCAAACTATGTTATCAAGAAGCTCCATGAATCCAGGCTGTATAATTACATATAAACATAAAATCATTAAAATTATGACAACAAAAATAAAAATAAAAAATTTAAAAGCAGAGAAAAATGACATATTACCGCCAAAGGAACAACGATACAACTATATGACTAACAGTCAAATTCTCACCAGATACAATGGAACACAGAAAATAGCGGAATAATATATTTAAATTGCTGAAATCAAAGAACTATCACCTTAGATTTCAGGGAAAATGTCCTTCAAAAATAAAGAGGAACTACATCATTTTCAGGCAAAGAGAGCCTGATTAGATTCATTAAGGAAATACTATAGGAAGAAGAAAGAAGAAAAATTATCTGAGTTGAAATCACTGTAATGTAAGTAGGCATAAAGAGCCACTGAAAAGGATAAATATGTGTATAAACTGACTGTTCAAAACAACAAAACTATTAGTCTATGGGTATAAAATAGAGAGAGAATTAAAATACATAACAACAATAAGCCAAAAGCAGAGTAGGGATAAATGGAGTTAAAATGTTATAAGATCCTTGCATTGCTCAGAGAGTGGTTAAAGATCTAACTTAGCTTAGAATCAATATGTCAAGGATGTACTGGTAATATTTAGGTTAAAAATTAAAAGAATAATGAAATAATGAAAAATTAACAGTGAAAATGGAATATTAAAAAAAATTCGATTAACGCCCCCCCCCCCAAAAGGAGAAAAATGTCAAGATGAAGGAAAAATGAGGGGAGAAAGAAAACAGGAAAAAGTATGTTTAAATGTAAATATATCACTACTTAAACTAAATAACATCGGACCAAATATTTGAAGTTGAAGACTAAGATTGTCAGACTAAATTTTAAAAACACATATATACACACAAAAACTCTGCTGTTTAAAAGAGGCATGCCTAAAATATAAGTGTATCAAAAGTTTTAAAGAAAAAGAATGACCAAAAATTTTACTCTATTATTAGAGAAAAAGAGGAATAATTCAAATTCAGAAAAGTCAATTCAATAAGATATAAAAATCAAAATTTGTATGTGTCTAATAATATAGCCCTAAAACAAAGCAAAAACTGATAGACCAACAAGGAATAATAAATAACCCAAGAACAATTGTTGGAGATTTCAGCATACTTCTTTTCCTGAGTAGAACCAGCAAACTAAAATCAGTAAGGTTACAGGAGTTGTAAATAACATAATTTAAAAGTTTAACTTAATTGACATGCATAGATATAGGGAATCCACAAAAAAATCCACAATTGACATCTTACTTAATCTTGAATTGTTCACAGCTTTCCCTTTGAGATCACAAACAACACAAGTATATGCTCTCCTCAGCATTTCTATTCAAAATTGTACTGGAGATTCTAGCCAGTACAATTAGCCAAGAAAAAAAATAAATAAAAAGCATCCAGATTGGGAAAGAAGTTAAACAATCTCTACTCTCAGATGATGTGATCTTGTATATAAAGAACCCTAAGGAATCCACACCCAAAAAAACCTATCAGAACTAATAAACAAGTTCAGCAAGTTTACAAGATAAATATCCAATATAAAAATCAACTGTGTTTGTATACACTAGCAATGAATAATCCAAAAAGGAAAGAAAACAATTCCATTTACAAGAGCATTAAAAAGAATAAAACATTTAGAAAGAAATTTAACAAGAGAAGTATACTGAAAATTACAAAACATAATTGCAAGAAATTTTTAAAAACCTACAAAAATTAGAAAATACCCTATGTTGATGGACTTAATGTTATTAAGATGACAACAGTTCCCAAATTGACCTACTTATTCAATGCACTATCAAAATCCCAATGACCCTTTTTGCAGTGATAAAGTTGATCCTAAAAGACATATGAAAATGCAAGGGACTCTGAAAAGCCAAAACAATCTTGAAAAGAAGAACAAAGTTGGAGGACTCAGACTTTGTGATTTTTAAACTTATTACAAAGCTGCAGCATGAAGTCGGCATGGTACTGTCAAAAGAATAGACTTATAGATCAATGGAATCAAATCAAGAGTCCAGAAATAAACTCCCACAATTATGGCCAACTGGTGTCAAGACAATTCCATGAGGGAAAATGTTTTTTTCTATAAATGTTGCTGCTACAACTGGACATCCACATGCAAAAGAATGAAGTTCAACCACTACCTCACATCGTATAGAAAAATAAACTCAAAATATGTAAAGGTTTAATTGTAAGAACTTAAACTATAAAACTCTTAGGTGTAAATCTACTTGGATTAGGCAATGGTTTCTTATATATGACACCAAAAGTACAAGCAACAACAATAACAAAAAATAAATTAGACTTCATTAAAATAATTTTTGTGCTTTAAATAATTCTACTAGGAAAGTGAAAAGACAGCTAAGAGAATGGGAGAAAATATTTTTCAGTCACACATCTGGTAATACTTGTATCCAGAATATATAAAGAACTCATAACTAAAAAATAAAAAGACAAATAATCCAATTTAAAAATTGGCAAAATATTTGAATGGATATTTCTCCAAAGGAGATATACAGATGGCCAATAAGTACATGAAAAGATGCTCAACATCATTAATCATTATAAAAATCAAAACCACAATAAAGGACTTCCCAGGTGGCACAGTGGTTAAGAATCTGCCTGCCAATGCAGGGGACATGGTTTCGATCCCTGGTCCAGGAAGATCCCACATGCCGTGGAGCAACTAAGCCCGTGCACCACAACTACTGAGCCTGTACTCTAGAGCCCGTGAGCCAAAACTACTGAGCCCATGAGCCACAACTACTGAAGCCCATGTGCCTAGAGCCCGTGCTCCAGAAAAGAGAAGCCACCACACTGAGAAGCCCGAGCACCGCATTGAAGAGTAGCCCCCACTCTCCACAACTAGAGAAAGCCAGTGTGTAGCAACAAAGACCCAATGCAGCCAAAAAAATAAAAGTAAATAAATAAATAAATTTATAAAAAACAAAACAAAACAACAATAAAAAACCACTTCGTACATGCTAGGGTGCTCTCATCAAAACAACAGTAACATGTATTGACAAGAATATTGAGAAATTGGAACTCTCATACATTGCTGTTGAGAATGTAAAATGGTGCTGCCGCTTTGAAACTGACAACATATGGCCATACAAAAACTTGGACATGAATATTCATAGGAGCATTATTCATAATAGCCAAAAAAGTTCATCAGTTTATAAATGGATAAACAAAATGTGGTATGTACACACAATAACAGTATCCAGCCATAAAAAGGAATGAAGTACTGACACATGCTAAAACATAGATGAGCTTTGAAAACATTATTCCAAGTAATAGAAGTCAGACAAAAGCTATATGGTGTGTAATCCCATATATATGAAATGTACAGAATAGGTAAATCCATAGAGACAGAAAGTAGACTAGAGTTTTCCAGGGTCTGAATGGAAGAAGGAATGAGGAGTGACTGCTAATGAGATCAGGGTTTCTTTTTGTGGTGCTGAAAATATTTTGGAATTAGATGGTGGTGATGGTTATAAAATTTTAGGAATTTATAAGAAACTACTGAATTCTATTATTTAAAAAGGGAGATTTATGGTATGTGAATTATATATCAATTTTTTAAAAAAAAGCATAGCCCTATTTCTTGCAAGGAAAGTAAAATTATAATTTAAAACTTCCAATAACCCTGATGGCTTGTGCAGTAAATTATCTTTAATATTTAAGGAAAAAATAATAGTAATTTAATGAGAAGAGAAAAATCCTCTTCCAGAAACTAGAAAAAAGGAGACACCTCCAAATGGTTTTGTGAAGTCAGGATAATCCTTATACCAAAACCTGTAGATACATTATTTAAAAGTTAAGTTATAGGTAAAACTCTGCTATAGAAATTTAAAAAAGAAAACTTTAAAATATTTTCAAGTAATATCCATCAAAATATAAAAAGGATAAAATGTCACAAATAAGTTAGTTTCTTACAGGAATGTACAGTTGTTTTAATGTTCAAAAATCAATGCAATTTATCACATTAATATGAAATAAAGGGAAAAATATATGACTGTCTCAATAGATGCCAAAAATTGATAAAATTTAAAATCCAAAGAAACAGGAACTTTTAAAATCTGTTATAGGGTTATCACACAAAGACAAACCAAAAAAAAAAAAACTGTTCAGCCAACATCACAATTAATGGTGAATTACTGAATGCTTTCCTGCTGAGATTGGGAATGAGGTGAGGTTACCCACTAAGATCAATTCTCACATGTATTGGAGATTTGGAGATTGGCATTCGTGAAGTAAGGCAAATTTTAAAAAAGAAAGAAAAATAGTAGGGTTATAATGGAAGAAATGAAATTGTCATTATTCACAGACCACATGATTGTGCCATTGCAGTTACACTAGGGAAAGAATGGTTTGAATCAAATGTACACTCATATGGTAAACAACTCTGGTCCCCTACCTCACAGTAGAGATAAAATTTAATTCCATATAGATCTTACATTTAAAAGTGAAAGGTAAAAAAAAATAGAAGAAAACAAATATTTTCAACGTGTTAGACATAGAAAAGTACTTTTTAACAAGATACCGAAAAGCATAAGCCATAAAAGATCAATAAATTAGATTTTACTAAAATTAAGACTTTCCGTTCAACAAAAGACACCACTAAGAGATGGAAAATCCAGCCACAAGAGATTTATCTAAACAAAGAGCTCTTATTGAGAACATATAAAGAACTTCACAAATCTATCAGAAAATGCAGATAGCCCAATTAAAAATAAACCAGTAAAAGGCTACAAAGGCATTTCATAAAAAATGATATTCAAATGGCCAATGCCCAACTTCATGGTACACAACAGAAATACAAACTAAAACCACAATTCGGTACTGCTACATAATCACTAGAATAGCTAAATTAATAGACTGATGATACCAAGTTTTGGCAAGGTGATGGAGAAACTTGAATTCTCATATAGTTCTAGTGGAGTATAAATTGGTAACATCTCTTTGGAAAGCTGTTTGGCAGCATCTAGTAAAACTTAACACTTGCACACCCAGTAATTGAACTCCTAAGTACATACCCAATAGAAATGTGTACTTATGTATATCAAAAGTTATGTACAAAAGGCTTCAGAGCACCATTACTTGTAATAGCTAAAAACTGAAAAAGACCCAATTATTCCATAAAATGTAGACTGGGTAAATAAACTGTGGTATAGGAATAAAACAGTATGAACTACTACTGCAGAGAACAACATGGATGAATCTTACAAACATAATACTGAGCAAAAGATGTCAACACAAAAGAATATACATCATATTGCTCCAGGTGTGTGACAGAGCCAGTTTATACTGGCTTGTGAGAGCTGATTGTGTACAGTTCTTTTCAACTCCATGTTCAGTGATATCTTCTTGGTAGCTTAAAATCAGCCGTGGTGGGAGTATTTATACGAACAGAAATTGTCAAATATTACAAAGCAGGTCATCTCCTTCCCCCACCCAAGAGTTGGCTGTTAAATATTTTACCACCATACTAATGTATTACACAAAAGCAGGTATAACTGTTCTACAGTGAGCTAATTCAGAATAGTGGCTACTTTGGGGAGGGGGGAGTAATAACTGAGAGGGCATTATAAAGGCTTCTGGCTTGCTGGTAAAATTTTATTTTATATGTTGATTTAATCGTTGGTTATGCAGGTGTATTCATTTCACGAGTCCATCAAGCAGTTTAAATTGGTGCGTTTCACCATATGTATATTATTAAAATATTTTTTAAAGTAAACCTATTAAAATTTCCTACTGCAAATATTCTTATATTTCATATTTCTTTTAATGCCCTCACTATCTTTCAGTACTTCTAGAATCAAAACCTTGAGAACTTTTTACTCCCCATCTTCCCTTTCCTCCTTACCTGCAATCCGAACAATCATTTGCTAAATGCCATCACTCCCATCTCTGAATTTCCTTTTCATGTCTTTCTCATAATTCCCTTTTCCACTCCTAAAACACTGGTACAAGCCTGTATGACTTGGTGCATAATCTATGACAATCATTTTTAAAACCATCTCCTTGCCTATAGTCTTCCCTCTTGGCCTTTATCCTACTCACTGTTGTCAGATCAATCTCTCTCTCTCCTGCCCCAAATTTATGTCAACATAAAAAAGGTGAATAGGTAAATATCAGCTATTTTACATGACATGCAAGGTTTATCTCTCAATATTCCCTGTTACCCAACCAATATTCCAGCCAAATGAAAATTATTGCTATTCCCTGAATATATCCTTTGTTTTTTCATGTCTTGAAAACTGTTTTTCTCCCATGTTGCACACCCTTCTCCCACCTCTGTCTGTAGAAACTTTGGCTAACCTTCAAAACAAAACTAATTCTTCTATCCCATCCAGGACATGGTCAGAGTACCTAGTAAGTGCTCAATAAATACTGAGTTGAAAACTCAGTTGAAAAATCATTTACAGAATATGTAGATCTGGAAAGCTCCCTTGAGTTTTGAGGCTCAAGTTATGTTTGACAGCTTTGGTAAGGCGGGTGATGGAGGATAAGCTTGTGTCATTAGAGAGAGCGAAGTACTCATTATATTTCATAGTATATGGAGCAACTCAGAATCACAACCAGATGGCATAAGGTTTTCCTATCTGGATGAGGACTGGTGTAAGAAGCTAGCAAACTTACAAAGTTAGAAAAGATCCAGGAGGGACTTAAGTGATGTGCACACTATTCATTCCCAAATGTGTGAACCCCAAAGAACCACAGCTTTTAAAAATTGAGAAAGTCATTTTCAGAGAACATTTACCAGAGAATACCTGCAAAGTAAGTATCTGACCCAACAGATTTAACAAAGTTCTGACCCACTCACATAATTCAATGGCACGAGATAACAGTATGTAACTTGGAATAATGTTCTAAGACACTTTTGATTTTGTTTAGCACAAATCATCGCTCATCTCCAAGGAGAGAAGCACAGATGTCCAGTCATTAGCATAATAGAAGAATTGCTTCAAGATTCATATAACACTGGTGATTCTTTGAATTCTATTCAGTCTAACAGATTTCAAGTTGGAGTAGGGCCAGAGGATTCTTTGCTAGCTTTACATTTCTATTTACGTATGTTTTACTTTTTAAAATAAAAAATGTCAAACCTGCATGAGTCAAAAGCGTAATACAATGAATGCCTACATATATTTCACCTAGATTAACAGATTATTAATATTTTACCACCTCTGTCATTAACATTCAACTTGGTAGGTGGAAAACTACAACAAAACACACATTTAAAAAATAATTATAATTATGTGGTCAGTGACATGACAATGTCAACAACTCTGGAATTTTCTGAAGACACAATCATCAGTGATCCATGGCAGGGAATAGCTTTGAGTGTACACATTTTTGAAACTATTCTGTAAACTGTCAGTTTTAAAAATACAACTTAGGACATGTTTGGATTTCTTCCTCCAGCTCAGTACAGATTCATACAGAATTAATGATGTAGCACAGGGGGAAACAAACAAAATGAACAACAACGACACACAAAAACTGCATCACAATTATTTATTTATACCCCAGATTGTCCCACAAAGGATTTCAGGTTGCTTTCAGAAAGACATGCTGTGCAAAAGGATACAAATGAACACTTGAGGGGGTTGGTATGATGGGAAAAAAATCAGACAGAGGTACTATTGGAATTGCAGAGCACAGCATCCTATATAGTTACAACACGTTAGCTGTTTGCTTTTAGTGGCCAAACAAAAAGTAAACATGATAATGAACATGCCTCACAAAGTACATAAGATAGAAAAAGCTCCATTTTTCCTAAGCAACTTGTTTGTTTCTGATATTTAAATGCTAGAGAAGTTTCTCCTGTAGGTTCTGATAGAGAGGATACTGTGGGAAGCAGTGAATGAAGTTCCGGATCACGCTTCCATGGGAAGATATGACAGTGATTTTCATTTGGTTTCTGCCAGTTCCCTCAGGCTCAGTCAATGGCTTAGTGCTCAAGCATCATTCGGTAAAAGCAATTCCTTTACTGAATGGTTATTAGGCACTAAATAAAGCAAACCAAATCTCTAGCTCTGATCACCTTACAGCCTGACTCTAAGGTAACATTTAGAACATTAGACCAGGGTACATGAATGGATTGGGTTGGGGAAAGAAGGCAGCAGGAGATGGAAAGTTCACGAACGAGCTGCAGAGATTTTCTTGGCAAAAACATTGATTTTGATGTCAAATTATATGTTGAAACAGTCTAACTCTCCAAAGAGGTAGAATGCAAGAAATGCTATCTTATCCAGTCAGGTAACATATAATCTCCACCCTCTTCATAATAAAATGTCAAGTAGACTACTTGATACGAATTTAGGAAAACATAACTTGCGATTACAATTACTGCATCTCTATTTGTGTACAATGGGCCAAGCTAAAGGTGGAAATCTTCTAAAGAAAAATCTCTTGTTTTGACCTTCATTATTGAATCTGATGGAACAAAGAAACCTGGTACAGAGGTCCTTGACAATGAATGCATAAAGCCAGAGAAACTACTGAAGCACACTGTTTCTCTCCTTTCTGAAAATATTCCACATATCTGGGAGCTCCTTTAGAGCAGAGTGTTTTTCTCTATTGTTATGGCTCAACATGGTTCTTAGCTTATTGAAGCCGCCTTCACGTGACCTTGGGCAAATTGTTATTCAACCTATGTGCCTCAGCAACAACTACCACATTTGGGGATGCTGTTCAGACTCATTTGCCAGCTAAGACCATAAGGCTGTCAGTTTTGAGTGTGCTCTTCTAGAGCAAGAAAAGGCTCTGCAGCAGGTCCAGGTTGTTGTAGTAACTCCTCTGGTACTGGGGCCTTACGAACAGCAGACTCAAGGTTATCTGAAAATGTCTGTGGCAAATAGGAATCATATATGGAGTCTCTGAAAATCTCCCTTAGTATTATTGTGAGAGTTAAAGGAATTACTACATTTAAAGTGCTTAGAACAGGGACTAGAACTAAACACCCAATGAATAAATATTAGCTTTTCTTTATTATTATTGAAGATACTCTTTAAAACCTAGCTGAATGAATGAATGCATCAGTGAATAAGAGCAAGAGAAAAAACTGGAAGGCAAAGGAAAATGGTCTAACTCTCAGGTGAGGTCTGGTAACTATATCAACTAAATTCACAGGGCTACATAAATTTGAAAACACTAGTTCTTAATTATATAGTTCGGTTACATATTAGTGGTTCCTAACTAGCAATACTATATGATGTGCTATAAGTGACGTTATACATTTGTACATGGTAATGATCAGATAGATCACTATTGTTTTTAAAATCTCTTTAAAAAAAAAGAAAAACCATATACAGCAACGCTTTCTTATCACTCAAAGATTCTGCTTACTCCATGGAAAGAACTTTGTTTACCCCACCCGAGAACTGCTAGATAACAGAAGCTTGACAGCAGACAACTGCAGAAGCCTGTTAGAGTGCAAGAACCAGGGATCTCTTTTGGATCAGTGTTCTTCAAATTGGGATGCTCACACTCAAGGGGGATGCAGGACGATCCTATATGGGATCCTGGATTGGATTCTGGAACAGGAATAGGATTTTAGTGGAAAAGGGGAAGGAAGAAATATTAGAATTTCTAGTTATCAATACGTATGAATAACAAAGGAAGAAAGAAAGCTCTACCACTATTTGCTGTGAGGCAGCCTTATTGGTCCACAAGTCTAGAGTCATGGACAACTAATGAATTCAGTGCATCCCCACAACAGGTTGCAAAATGCAGTGTGTTACAATGGATTGCTGTTTATACCCACATAGTTAAGATGAATAGGTCATATCACTGGCTTTAACTAAACAAATTCTCATAAAGTGCTAGAAAGGAGGAGCTAGAAATTATTTCTGCCGGATAGATAGACTGATAGATAGATAGATGAAGCATAACTGAATGTAACACTAATAAGTTCAAGCAAACAAAAAATAAAGGAAGGCTAAAACTTCTACTCTTAGCATGAACTCTTCATTATACAGAAAACAATATTTTTTAAAAATAATTATTTAATGATATCTGACCAGAAGTTGACAACAAACTTGCAGAATTCACAAGACTATTTGAAATATGAATTTACATCTACTATTATTCACAACAGACCTCTCCCAAAGTGTCTATTTTATGTTAAAGACCTTGTAATGAATAATTTCAACTATGACAGTCATTAAAATCGGGCATAAATGAACTAAGTCTCACCATCATTACTGTATTATCATAGAAATATATTATGCATAACCTCTGTTAGAGTGAACTACCTCATGACTAGTGGCTCTACCTTTATAGCTTTCCAACTCCAAACTATTTACCAAACTTTAACCAGAGTGATCTTTCTGAAATGAAAAATCTTTTTTGGGGCTGGGGGGGAATGCCATGCAGCATGGATCAGACCCATGTCCCCTGCATTGGGAACGCAGAGTCTTAACCACTGGACCACCAGGGAAATCCCCCCAAATTCTTATGTATCATACACAACCACACAATGCATAAATGACCCGCCATAACCTACAGGATAGAGTTTAAAGAGCCCAGCCTAAGTTTTATGATTTAGCCCTTTTTCCATTTTCAATCTTCTACCTCCACTCACACAACTCCTTGTTGTACTGCAGGCTCTAGCCATTATGCAATAGGAAAAAGCCCCACACACTTCCCTCTGCCCAGGCACCCTTCCCCACAACCCTTTACTTGGAAACACCTCATCATTCTACAGGGCTACTTCACTTCATCCTCATGGTCATTCCTCATTTCCCACAAGGAGTGGTGGTTTCCAGAACAGCTGCTACAGGGCTTGATGAAGCATGGAGGTATGAGGCAGTTAACACCCTCCACCACCACCACTGAGCAAACTTTAACCAAATGGACACAGAAGATGGAGAGTCAGGCAGATAAATTTCTTCTCCCTTTCTCCCTCTGATAGAATATTCTAAAATATGGCTCACCACACAGCCTGTTCAAAGATACCCCACATGTCTGACTTGGTGGACCTACTGAGCGAATCAGCTGTGTCTCTTCAGGGCTTGTGATGAAACAGTGGCCAATACAGTAATAAATTGCTTTACTTTGTTTATGAGCCTTTCCTGCCTATTTCCCTTTTCCTTCATTCTCACTGGCCTGAGAAAGGCTTTCCCATAGAAAGCATTAACTCTTAAACCTTGCCCAAGGCTCCATTTCCTAGGGAAACCCAGATAATAAAAATATGATTTACCTTACAGAGTTGTTAAGAAGGTTAAAGTACATAATGCACCTAGTATACGCCCAGCATGAAGAGGCACTCGATAACACCCAGCTTCACCCTCTTTGGGTACCTTTCGGTTGGCGGGATGAGATAGGAGCTAGAGTAGGAGAACGGGAGTTTCAGAGTCCACAGAGAATGCACGAGGAGTGATTCCACATGCCCTCTGTTCCGTCTGTTCTGAAACACTGGGATGGCATACTAAAGCCCAACACTGTGTGAAGATGAGACTTCTCTACACGGGGACCTCGAGACGGGGCACACCCAGTCACCTGCAGTATTAGAGGGCCGGGGAGTTCTCTTTCTGAGCCGGGAAGTTGGCCCTATTGATTGCCTTGCGCGGCTGGAGTAGAATCTTTCTGTATGTGCAAACGCTCTGTGAATCCCCACTCTGAGTCTGTAAACCATACGTGGCTTGTGAGGTACCACACTATACTTTAGGAGAAATGATCCAAAATTAACATTTCTGATAGTTCAAGCACTAGGAAGCCAAAAATTACTGTGCTTTTTAGAACAGAAGGTTTGTACACTCAAGGCATATGCTATTTGCATCTGTTCCTAATTGGCATTTGTGGTTCAGGTGCATAAACATAAAGAGTTGAGGAAAGAGTAGAACAGTCTGCAAGTCCCTGGATACTATAGATTTGCCTCTTCTGGGGTGAGGTTGCTATCTAGTCTTGGGACTATGGTGCACTCAATGAGAGGTGACTGGAGAAATGGTAGGTGAAAGGGATCATTATCTGTGCATTTGTGGAGCATTCATTATAACAAGATAAGTTGGGGCCACTTTTTTATTAGTCTTCCTCCCCCCTCCACCTCCTAATCTCAGTAGAAGACAACTAGCAGAAAATAGAATCAAATTGTCCCTACGCTGCCAAGCCTACTCAAAGGATAGGAGGGGTTAGCTCAATGTTTCTCAAAATGAAATCCATGGACCACCCCCCGCTGGGGTTCCCCAGACGATTCCTTTCAAACAAGCACCCTGGGTGATTTTGATGAGCACAAAATAGAAAAACCTGATTTAATTGAACTGAATTATTACCCAGACCAACTTTTTACATGCAGTTCCCAGGAGGAAAACAACACTGAATGAGAAAACTTCATTACAGATAAGGTTCACTCTTTTCTCCTGGGGAGGTGGAATAGAGCAGAGGTCCCAGCCATGACTCCCTCTAGAACCACATGGAATTGGCCTTTTCCAAACTGCAGAGAGGCTGGACTCCAGGCTGCAGGCAGCCAGAGGTTCCAAATTCTAAGGGACTGTCTGTGAGCAAGTTCCCACTTCACTCTCAGGAAAGTCACATGGCTCAAAGGGCTCCATCCCTGCACTTTCTCTTATGGTAGAATCACAAATTTCTTTTTGAAAGCCACGAAGCTAACAAAGACCCCTTTGACTTGAAGCATTCCCATTCTGTTTGGCTCTCCATCATGGGGACAACAGCTTGTCCTGAAGAAATAGCCCTTAAAGCCCTTCACAAACTCAGAGCCCTGGGATTGGGAAGGGTTCTGAACTATAGCTTCCTCTATCTGGATTTCACACTCCTTAACACTCTGGTCAAAATCTGACTCTTCCCTCAATGCTATAGCATGTATCCTGTCTAGTAGTACTATCTGCTAGAGTGAGACAATCGTCATCCTTTTTTGTTTGTGAATTGGCTTATACGTGATTGATTAATAGGGGAGTGAAACCAACATAACATGGACATCAGAAGCAGACTTACTGTGAAGCTAATGAAGCTAAGCCTTAAGCACCCTCAGTTACACAGGCCCCTTCCAAGGCCCTAGGGAGAGCCCTAGCTTTGTGTTCACATGGGCATGTTAGTAAAACTGGCAAGGAGATATTTTAACTGCAATTACTTAAAGCTGCTGTGTCTTTATACCCCAATTTCCCATCAGTTCACCAGGCACTGGAATGGCTGCAGGCATTCTGGTACCTAGCCAAGGGGAAACTAAGTTGGAAATATATTTAGATTATGGAGAGGGGGCAATATTGATGGAGTTTGTAATCTTATCAAGTTATTGCTGATGGTCTAGTATACCACACAGTGCAGCATAGGAATGGCTTCCAGGCATACTCTTACCCTGGCTAATAAAATAAAGGGGTGGTAAAACAAAGTCACATACAGTTCTATGCTACCTTATTACGTGTAGATTCATAAAACCATGACTGCAATCAAGATACAGAACTGTTCCATCACCACAAAGACCTCCCTGGTGTCACCCCTTTATCGAGAATGGTATTTAACCGAATTACATTTAGTCAACATGTTTCCTTAAGGCTCCTCTTGACTCTGACCATTTCTCAGACTCTGTATTTGATGACCTTGACAGTTTGGGGGAGTACTGGTCAAATAAAATGTCTCTCAAATGGATCTGCCTGATGTTTTTCTCATGATTAGACAGAGGTCATGAGTTCTGGGGAGGAAGACCACGGAAATAAAGTGAAATTCTCATCACATTACAGCAAGAATCCATACCATCAACATCACTTGTCACCGATGATACTAACCTTGATCTCCTGGCTGAGGTAGTGTTTGCCAGGCTTTGCCACTAAAAAGTTGCTCTGTTTTTCCTCTTTTCATACTGTACTGTTTGAAAGGCAATCACTATGTGCAGCCCACACCTAAGGAGTGGGGAGTTATATCCACGTAGTTGAAGACAAGAGTAACCACATACATTATTTGGATTTTTCTACATAGATTTGTCTATTCTGCCCCCATTTAGTTATTTATTCAATCATGTGTTTATATCAGTATGGACTCAGGGATGTTTATTTTATACTTTGGGCTATAATTCAATACCATTTTATGTACTTTGTTGCTCAAAGTGTACCGGTTTGGCCATTGAGAGTTCTTTCAGTTATTCCTGTGTCCCTTTTTACATATCCCCATAATTGTGTGTGGGGGTGTGTGTTTATTTTTGAGTCCTTTCTTACTTTCTCACTACAAGATGCTCCAGACTCATCTTCTACATTTCCTGCCCCAGTTCTAGAACCATTTCTCCAAGGAGTCTTGATTCCTTTTATTGGAAAATGGTATTAGAGACCAAGATCTTTGTTCTAAGGGTATTTGTTGATATTGGAGTGTTGTTACATCTACATCCTCTGACTGACAGAGTAAGAAAACCCATGTAGATACACTAATATAGATATATATATACATACATATATATGTAACTTATACATATATATTGCTATATGTAGCCATCTGTATCTATATTAAGGTAAATATGAGTTCATACTGATGTCTCCAACTCTAAACCATTACCACACAGATCATTCTAGGCTCCTCCCCTTGCTTATCTGTAACTTCCCATTCCAACAGTGAGAAATTTGGCTCCCAACATCTGCCATACATTTATGTATCATGATTTCAGAATTGTTTCTGAAACGGGAAACAGTTTTATCAAGTGAAGTACAGTGTTTACGTCCAATTGCTTCAGGCTTTTGTCTCCACTCACTTCCAGAGTTACTTAGGTCAGCACATTTTTCCTCATAAACAACTCTTTATCTAATTTCATATAAAATTTGATATTCTTCTTGAAGGGAAGTTCTCCAAATTACATGAAATTCAGAATCCACAAAACATAAAGCTGACCCTTGTGGTAGTCAGGGTTTATATACGCTTTCTCCAACATAAAATGCTTTGAAGCAATTGGGGACAAGTTTTTTTCACACTAAAGGGGAAGACCTAGCAACACATGAAGACCTTAATGAAAAAAATCTGAAAATCTTATAGAAGTAAATTCCTTTAGTGCAAATGGTTTAGTGACTTCAGAAGTGGCAGCTATCTAGGGTAGCTGCGATGGCAGATGCAAAAGCTGCAAAGATATTTTCCTTCATATTGATAGAAAATGATGAAGAAGGCTATATCCTAGATGAAATGTTTAATTTTGATGAAACATATATTTGATGAAACAGCTCTTTAGGACTTATCTTGGAGGAGGAAACAGAAACTCCAGCTTATAAAGTGCCAAAGATTGAATGTGAAGCTGAGGGCAAATATCAGTGCAGATTTCTCCATGGCAGTATTTTATTAGTCTCACATCCTTGTTTTCGATAGTTCTCTGGTTCACATTTGCCATAAATTTTAAGTGGCATGCCTCAAGCCCATTTTTTCCATAAGCTGTTACTTTGAAGGCATAGTTTTAAACATATGGTTTTGTTAAAGAAAATTCATATTATTAGAGTTTAGTATTTACTTCTCTGATGATAAATCACTAATCTGTGAACATGTCCTTCCTAGGCAAATATTTTATCTCATTCATTTTTGTAATCTCAACCTATAGCACAATGACTGTTGAATAGTTAAATATACACTATAATGTAGTTTAGCACCTCTGCCTGATTTCCTTTGGGTCTTACTGAGTTCTTAGCCCCTGGGCACACATCTTTTCCAACCACTCACGTTCACATCCTGGTGAGGTAAGGTGGCCTTCTGCCTTGACATCCTTGAGATCTACCCATCAGTAATTCAAAATCAAACATTTCATATATACCTTCCAATTAATTTATTTGGCTCAATATTTTCATGGCAAGCCCTGCTTCTATATTCTGTTTGCTGCCAGGTTCAGTGATGGCTGTGAGAATGCCTAATTTGTGATGTCTGCCTGCTTGAAATTGTTTTTATTCTGGGATGGAATTCCCTTCAGCCTATACAATCAGCTATACTAATACCCTGCATTTGTAGGGCACTTAAGTTTCCAAAGCATCTTCTTTAATGCTCCCATGACCCTGAGGGTTAGACAGGACACACAAGATCCTTGTCTTTATAGAAGGCCCAGACTTAGGAACATGAGTTCTATCCCCACATCTGTCCCTATTTCTTACTTTTTGACTCTCTAATTTTTAATACAGTGGCTATATAGTGCACATAATGTGACTATGGCATGAATATAATCTTTTATTAAAAAAAAACTCATTCTCAAATAGAAAGAACAAATTTTTAAGTGCAAAGTAAAACTAACTTTCAAGTAAAAGAATGGAGTTTATTTAGACAGTAGGTGACAATTTTTAGACATTCTCTATGGAGGATATTGATTTTAGAAATTGTCCAAAATGAGGATCAAACTTTCTAGAAAGCAAACCTGCAGCTACATGCTCAAAGCTTACTATCTGCCAGATATCGCATCTAGCCCAGAGTAAGAAATCTGTCCAAGGCATTCGTTTTAAACTCTGAGAACGGAGGAGAGCTGATTCAGGGCTTGTAACCCAAGCATTTCAGCCCCCACCTCCTATGTAGGCCCAGTAGAGTATCACTCTGGAGACTGCAGAAAGCAGGGCTCTTCAGCCTCTATTAATTCATCTTCATAGACTGAGAACAACAACAAGAACAAAAAACCTGAGTAGGTTTCACTGTATACATGGACTAACTGAATAATGGACCGAACAACGCAAACAGATTCCTGCTGAAGACGGCAAAATCACTAAAAAGTAAAAGTACTGATAACCAGGGATAGATTCTTGCTGATGCCTGACCTTAATCAAACCAGACCTCCTCGGGAATTTGTTGTCTTGCTGGGACAGCCCAAGGAGGACCTTTGATTTCAGTATCAAGGGCACCAGCTACTGAGACCCTCTGATTGAGTCCCTCAGATACTGTTGATTATAACATTTATTACATATTTAATGACATATCCGAGACATAAAAAACACTCCCTGAAAAGCACACATAGGTTTTAAAAGGTAAAACTGATTCACAAACTTCAAAGGGTAAAAAACGACTAGTGAGCGTTGGACATAAAAAAATAAATATTTGTTGAATGATGGTTGAATGGATATTGCCCTTGGTGAGTAAAACCTGAAAGAGCTCTGATTCTGATTTCCTTTGTATTGGTTAAAAAACAAAAGTCTTTCTTTGAGACACGGCTTCCTTCTACAGCCATCTTCCTTTTGTTTAAGATGGTCAAAGGAATTGATAAAGTTTCGGGCCTCAGGAAACACAGGTGCCAGGGAGCGCTGAGGCTCTCAGAAGCAAGAACGCATGCCCAGCTCCAACTTTATAATAACTCTGTCCGGACACTTCTCATGCTTGGGTCATTGTTCTCAAGTTGCAGATCCCAGGAGAGCCCAATTCACCCAGCTTGGCCCAAGAGTTATCCCCCTAGGTTGGGGGGAAGTTGAGCCAGCACAATGGAAAACTCCACCAGCGCTATATTCAATGGTGGGGAGAGCACTTTCTGAAGGAAAAGTAAGGTTGTGCTATCACTATGAGTAAAAGAAAATGGAAATTGGGACTTAACGCATATTGGAAAAAGGTGCCCCTCTAGATGAATGTAGTAGAAAAAGGTGCCCTTTACCCATCCTAGAGGTAGAGAATTCAGCCCCCATTAACCCTTTTAGGGGCCACCACTGTATGGCACACAACTTAAACATATGTAGATAATGGCCATAGGGAAAGGGATGTCAGATGTCTGCTACTCATGGATGTTCTGTGAAAGTAACTTTGATCGAGAAACCTGATCCTCTTCAAGTACCTGTTGTCTCAAATACTGCCATATTAATTCACAGAGCCTACTTAACTTTCCAGTCATTCACACTGAGCATTTTCCTAGGTATCTTGTAATTGGGTCAGATATATTTGCACCTTTTATCTTGAAAACATCTGAGGATTCAAGTTACTGTGTCAGTCATAATCCTGGACCGTAGTTCAGATTAATTTCTTGTGATCCTCAGATCTTTTTTTAGCAACTGTTTTTGTGGCTTTTTCCTGGAGCAAGGGTCAGCAAAGTACGTGCTTATGGATGAGAAACCCAGGGTGACTGCCACCGTTTTACTCCTGCGCCTGCTTCTCAGCCATGCTGTCCCATGCAGGTGCATAGTACATTTTGACCAGGTAGCCTGGGCATCACTGAGAAAGATTTGACAACCAGGGGAGGAACAAAAGAAGGTCCTGTGAAACCACTGTTGGCTCTTGATACAATGGCCCCTGCCTGCATTCCCATTTGGAATGACAGCTGCAAAATTTGGGTGATTAATTTAATGTGCTTGAACCTCAGTTTCCCTAATCTATGTAATGCAGATAATAAATCCTACCCATCAAAAGAGACTTTGACTACTCAGCCATAAAAAAGAATGAAATAATGCCATTTGCAGCAACATGGATGGACCTAGAGATTATCATACTAAGTGAAATAAGTCAGACAAAGAAAGACAAATATCATATGATATCACTTATATGTGTAATCTAAAATATGACGCAAATGAACTTATCTATGAAACAGAAATAGACCTGCAGACATAGAAAACAAAATTATGGCTACCAAAGTACATAGTGGGGAGCAGGGAGGGAGATAAATTAGTAATTTGGGATTAACAGATACACACTACTATATATAAAAGAGATAAACAACAAAGACCTACTGTATTGCACAGGGAACTATATTCAATATCTTGTAATTACTTATAATGGAAAAGAATCTGAAAAAAAATATCTATATCAATATACATCTGTATCACGTTGCTGTACACCTGAAACTAACACAACACTGTAAATCAACAATACTTCAACTTAAAAAGTAAATTAAAGGGCTTCCTAGATGGCGCAGTGATTAAGAATCCGCCTGCCAATGCAGAGGTCACGGGTTCGATCCCAACTCCAGGAAGATCCCACATGCCGCGGAGCAACTAAGCCCGTGTGCCCAAAAAAAAAAAAAAAAAAAAAAAAATTTAAAAAAAAAAAAAAAAGTAAATTAAAAAAAGATCATACAATTAGCAACTTTAAAAAAAAAAGAATAAAATGAAATAAGGAGGAGGAGGGGGGAGGCGGAGGAAGGAGGAGAAAGAGATGGGAGAGGGGAGAGTGGAGAAGGGAGAGAAGAGAGGAGAGAAGAGGAGGAAGGTAAGGAGAAAGAAGAGGAGGAGGAGGAGGAGGAAGAAATTCTACTTGTAAACAAGAGCTTTAACTCATACCTGTGGAGTTTCATCCTGCTGGTAAGCTTCCTTTCCTGACCAACCCTCACAATCATGTAACCCAATTCCTTGTAATAAGTCTCGATAGACAGAAAGATAAATACATAGATACACAGATATTTAGATAGAGAGATCCTACTGATCCTGTTTTCTGGTTGAACACTGACCAGTATAGGTGTAAATCTAACAAAACATATTGCATAGGATCTGTATGTTGAAAACTGCAAAAAATTAAGAGATCAATCAAAGAAAATCTAAATAAATGGAGAAATATGCAGTTCATGAATTGGAAAACCCAATATTGTCAAGATATCAATTCTTTCCAATTTGATCTGTAAATCCAACACAATCATCATCAAAATGCAGAAAGCTTTTATCGATACCAAAAAGCTAATTCTAACATTTATATGAAAAGCCAAAGGCTCTAGAATAGTAGAAAAAATCTGAAATAAAAACAAAGTTAGAGGACACATATCACCTGGTTTCAATACCTACTATAAAGCTATAATAATCATGAAAATGTGGTATTGGCAAAAGGATAGACATAGAGATCAATGGAACAAAACAATGAGCCCAGAAATAGACCCATACAAATATAGTCAACTTATATTAGACAAAGGCGCAAAGGCAATTTAATGTAGAAAGTATAAACTTTTCAACAGATGGTGCTGCAACAATTGGATGTCTATATGCAAAAATATGAACCTCAGCACATACCTCATACTACAAACAAAATTAAACTCAAAATGGACCACAGAACTAAACGTAAAATCTAAAACTATAAAAATTTCTACAAGAAAATTAGGAGAAAATCTGTGTGACCTTGGGTTTTGCACTGAATTTTTAGATACAATACCAAAAGCATTATCCATGAAAGAAAAAGATAAATCAGATTTTAACAAATGAAAATGTTTTCGTTTTGAAAGACACTGTTAAGAGAATTAGAGGATAAAATAAAGTACAGACTGAGAGAAAATACTTGTAAATCACATACCTGTTATATTCAGAACATACAAAGAAATCCTAAAACTTAACAATAAGAAAACAACCTAGTTAAATAAAAATAAAGATCTGAACAGATACTTCATTAAAGAAGATATAGGAAGGGCAAGTCAGCATATAAAAAGATGTTCTACATCATTTGTCATTAGGGAAATTAACATTAAAACAACAATGACATTACTACACATCTATTAGAATGGCTAAAATTAAAAAAACTAACAAAAAAATGCTAGCAAGGATAAAGAGCAACAACTCATTCATAGCTAGTGGGAATCAAAGTGGAACAGTTACTTTGAAAGACAGTTTAGCAGTTGCTTATAAAGTCAGACATAGATTCACAACACGACCTGGTAATTATGCTCCTTGGTATTGCCCAAGTGAATTTAAAATTTATCTCCACATAAAATCCTACATACAAGTGTTTTAGCAGCTTTTCATAATCTCCAAAAACTGTGAGCAACCTAATGTCCTTCAATGGGTGAATGAATAAGCAAATTGCAGTACACTCATACAATGGAATACTATTCCATTGTGACGAAAAGGATGGATTTATTGATAAACACAATATAGATGAGTTATAAATACCCTTTGCTAAATAAAGGAAGCCAGACCCAAAAGGATATGTACCGTATAATTACATTTATATGACATTCTGGAAAATGCAAAATTATAGGAATGAAAAACAGATCACAGGCCACAAGTGTTTAGGGAAGAGGGGAATGGTTGACTACAAAGGAGATGCACAGGGAAATCTTTACTGTGATGCAACCACTCTATACGGCACTAGGCTTGTGGATACATGATCCTGTGCATTTGTCAAAACCCTAAGAACATCACCAAAAGTCAATTTTAAAGTATGCAAATAGGGACTTCCCTGGTGGTGCAGTGGTTAAGAAGCCTCCTGCCAATGCAGGGGACACCGGTTCGAGCCCTGGGCCGGGAAGATCCCACATGCTGTGCAGCAACTAAGCCTGTGTGCCACAGCTACTGAGCTTGCCCTCTAGAGCCCACGAGCCACAACTATTGAGCCCGTGTGCCACAACTACTGAAGGTCATACACCTAGAGCCCATGCTCGGCAACAAGAGAAGCCACCACACTGAGAAGCCTGCCCACCACAACGAAGAGTAGCCCCCGCTCACTACAACTAGAAAAAGCCCGTGTGTAGCAACAAAGACCCAACACAGCCAATAAATACATAAATTAATAAATAAATTTATTAAATAAATAAAGTATGCAAATAAAAAAATAACCAGAATGTCAAGGGATCTCCAGATGGAATACAGATTATAACAAATTATTCTAACTATATAATAAATTTATTATATAACCTCAGTGAAAGGTATGAGGAAAAAGAAGCTGATTTAAATAACTTTGGAAAATGGTGTTTTGACTGGAAAAGGTAAGGTTAAAAACAAAGAGACTGTACATAAATGATGTACCCTAGTGGGCACATTTGTTTCTCAAGGGGTATCAGTTGAGAAATCTTTATGTATATACTACGATAGACTATATAAGTTAATAAATGATAGATAATGCAGTTATGCTACTCACCATCATAGAAAAAAGTTAAAAATAAGCTAGGGGAGGGACTAGAACAAACCCTGTGCTGCTGGATTAGAGTTAGAGACATCAGTAGGAATTCATGTTTAGCTTAACATATATATAAATAGATACAGAAATAATTATAGGTATATGTATACATTGTTTAGTAAACACACATATATTTCCTAGCTCTTGCTCCTGGGAAGGTCTAGAAGTAATGCTAGCACAGGAGCAATGAGGCACAGTCAGTGCCCAAATTTTGTTTTTTAAATACCATTCTTTAATAAAAGAAACCAGGACTCCTTGGAAAAATAGCTGATTCTGGGACTGGGACAGAAAATATACAGGCTGAGCCTGCAGCATTTTGCATTGCCAGAAAGAAAGGAAGTACTCAAAGAAACAAAATGATGGGGCGTATTAAAGGGAAACAGGAGCCAAAATGAAAGAGCTCCCAATCGCCAAAGCTGAAACTCATTGAGCAAGAAAATAAATAAAATAATATTGGAGGCAAAGGCAATTTATACAGAGCTTTCTATTACAAGGGAGTCAGCCGTTGTGTTTTGGCAGGAATTCAAAGATAGGCAAATGGGTAGGAAAGCTTTATAGTAGAACAAAGGGAAGGCTTCAGGTATGTCCTGATCGGAGGCTGTTGGCACGAGCAAGTTGGAGGCAGGCTAACTAGAAGTGGGTAGTCTTACGTAATTGGTTAGGGGTGCATTTTTGGCTTTCTCTGGTTAGTCTTAAATTGGAAGTAAGGACAGAAATTAGCAAAGCTGTCCGTTATTGATCAAGTCTTCACCATTTGAGTCTGATTGTTATAGGAATTATTGTCTGGCTTCCTGGATTGTTGCTGGTGACAGCAATTTGGCTTTTTACAAATCTGACTTACAGATAGCAGACTGACTTTCTGAGCTGGACACTGTAGATAATGAGTTGGTTTCCTGGGAGGGCTGCTGCAGATTATGGGTCAGAGTTCTGTTTTTGTATGTGGTCTGGCCATTGTCCATCTGTATATTCAGTCTCGCAATATACGTGAGTCTATATTAGATAAACAAATGATTGAATAAATAAATATATGGGGCAGAAGGGGTAAATCTTCCTTACAGAACATATGTAGATATTCTCCCCTTCAGGAGGTGGAGCTTAATCCACTCTACCTTGAATGTGGACTGCATTTAGTGACTTGCTTCTGACCAATTCAGAAATGCAAACATAGTAGCTTTATGGTGTCGAAACTTGGCAAGCACTACTTTGGCCAGATGATTAAGGTTAACACTAGCAATAAGTCATGCTGATAGCATGTACTCCCTGTTATGATGTGATGAAAAGGGCACTTCACTTCTGTGACCTTCTTCTCCAAAACCTATAACCCCAATCTAATCATAAGAAAACACCATGAAAACCTAAATTGAGGGACATTATGCAAAATACCTGACCAATACTCTTCCAAAATATCAAGGTCATGAAAAGCAAAAAAAGACAAAGGAACTGTTACTGATGAAAGGAGATTAAGTAGACATGATGACTAAATGCAATGTGGTTTCCTGGATAGGATCCTGAAATGGGGCAAAAAAGACATTAAATTTTTAAAAGAAGAAGAAGAAAAAGAAAAAACTAACGAAATCTGAATAAGGTACAGAGTTTAGTTACTTCTCTTAAGTTTTTTGTTTTGATAAATGTATCATGGTTATATAAGATGTTAATATTTGAGGAAACTAGGTGAAGGGCAAACAGAAACTCTGCACTATCTTTGCAACTTTTCTGTAAATCGTAAAGTATTTCAAAATAAAAAGTTTATTTAAAAATAATATGTATCTTCTCATGTGCTTTTAAGGTGACATCTAAACTTTTTCATCATAAGTTTAAATATTTACAAAAGATACAATTTCCAGCATATTATAAATATTGTTATTTTAAATTAAAACTGTCACATCACTCTTTTAAATATATTCAAGACTATAAATACCGAAGCAATCTGAACCACGATCTTCAATTTAAAAAGTACATGAATAAGCTCTTCTCTTAACTGTCAGAAATATTAAATTATTCCTTATTCTCCTTGAACTCATATTTCCAAATTACTTCCCCTACATAATTTAATCCTATTGAGATATATTTTTATGCTTTAAAGTCCCAATGATTATACTAACACATCTCCCTGCAATAAGAATATATATAAGTTGAAACTTTAATTTTTAAAATTACCCATGACCTTAAGGTTTAAGTGTTAATTATAATTAGATCTCAATCCAGAATAAATTTTTCTGAGTAATGCACATTTGATCAAAATGGACTACATTATAATAATTTGAAAATTATTAAACCTAAAAAGCAATGATTTATTAGAAATACATATCTCAATGAGAAGGATAGAGGTTATTTTTGCCGTAAGGAGGACTTCTGACACCAATATTTGGAACTGTCTTTCTGTTTGTTACCCAAGAGGGTAATACTCATAGAAAGGCTCCACAACAGGATTCTGACTGAGTGAGAAGTGTGCCTTTCTTTTATAAAACAGAATGAAGGAGAATGTGAAATAAAAGGGGAGTGTGGGAATTCAGCTTGAGGTCTTGACCCCAAGTGCATTTTCACACAGAAAATATAAAAAAGAGTAAATATGGAAGTTTAGGATTTATGAAGTGATCCCCTTAAAACCATCCATTCCTGTGTCCCACTTAGAAAGACTTCATATATCTCTGGGAGTACAAATTCCCCAGTCTGAAAGCTACCCTCGTGAGGATGCTGAAAGGGTTGGTTTATCCCATGGGCCAAAGGAGAAAGATTGAAAGCGGCCAAGCAGAAAAGATTTTGTACTTTAGAAATAGAATCTGGGTCATTATTTCCTGGATGGATGAAAGGAAAAAGGAACTGGAGGAGTAGTTGAGTTGGTGCTGTAGAGAAATCTTGTAAGAGTCCCTACCTCCAGCTCTCTTCCAAGGCAGGTCCTTATTTATCAGACAATGAGATCTATTAAGTGATAATCATCTCCCCAAGGAGCCTATTTCCCCTGGTATTCCAGTTCTCTAAGCATCAGGAAATTCTCAGTCCAACAAGTTGAACCTATCTAGACAGAACAGTGCATATTATAGAACCACAGCCCCTATGACTACAACACAGCATGAGGTACCTAAAGCACCTTCTTGTCTCTATAAATGTGGAAGGAGACATTTTACCCTTAGCACTTTCCGTAATCTAGTTAGGTCTCAATCTAAGGAAACCCTCTGCAATTAGAATCACACTTAAATGAATGCAAAGAACAAAACCTAGGTCCTTACAGAGAGACCTTTATATCCCAGCAGACAGTCTCTATCAATATTGTATTGTTGGCATGAGCAAGACTGTGTTTTCACAGATTCCTTCATCCATTTAGCAGAAAATTGACTAAATACCTGGATATCTTTTGGGAGGAGTATTTATGTAGTGTCCAAACCTAGGTATCTGTAAAATTCTAAATATTTTAAATAAGCCACTCTTTTCAAAATATTATTCTGATTATGGGTTTGGTATTCTCCAAGTAATAACAAAATTGTGTTTTGCATGTTTGACACTTTGGGTTGAAAGAAAATTATGTTGCTGGGGTGAAATGATATCTTGACAGGTATTACATAATTCAAGCCCTGTAAAGCATACTAAGTGCTGACCAGGACTCTCTCCTTGATCAAGCTTTGGCCTGGTTCCTCTGAGCCCTCTTCAAGACTAGGCCTCATCTTTGGCCTGCCGTCCTTGTCCTTGAAGGAGATTATAGTATGCCACCCCAAAATATACTACTTTGGATTATTTTGAGCCAAAGGCAATTAATGCAGACACAGGAAAAGCTCACTACCATCCCCCTTTCTGCCTAAAGACAAGGTATAAATTTCCCTCTGTGAAGGTGTTCCTCGTCCTCTCTCATGTACCAGGAAGAATATCATGATTCTTAATCATCAGAGACACTTTTATCACCCCAGGGACTGCATGAGATAAGTCTGCATAACAAATCTTCTAAAAATAGCTCTTATGTCCCATTGTTTGCCCAATATATTTACCTTCCCACAATTTACCACCCCTTGAAGCCCAACCCCTTTCCCTTTGCTTTGTTACTTCTCCACAATTTATTACTCTTTGTTAAAATGGTATACGAAACCCCACCCAACCATTTCTTTGGGTCTTCACTTCTTTTCTATGAAGGCTTCCATATGCATACATAATAAATCTTTTCCCCTGATAATATTCCTTTTATCAGTTTAATTTGCAGGGCCTTGGTTACTGAACCTAACAGGGTAGAGGAGATATTTTCTCCTTCTCTACAGACTGTTGTCCTTGGCCTGACAAGCCCAATCCAGAAAAAAAAAATGCTGCCAAGCCAGCTTAGCAGGAGTCTATTCCCTCCTTTACACTTAACCAAATTTTTCCTAGTCATTTTCCATTCACTGACCCCCTCACCCTGCCCAATGGCTATAAATCCACAGCTGCCTATGTGCATTCAGAGTTGAATTCAGTCTCTCTCTCCCCTAATGCAATAGTCTTGAATAAATTCTTCCTTGCCTGCTTAATTTGTCTGGTACAATTTTTCTTTGTTAGTTTCACGCACTGTGTTGGGTGTGGTAGTACAAGAGTGTGTGTGGTGTAAGTCCCTGCCATCCAAGACCATGCAATCCATTGGGCTGTGCATTAATTCAAGGGAAGTTCATTCAGGATGTTTAATATCTTGACCTCAACCCTGTCATTGAAAGTTAACAATACACTTGAGGAAGCAGGACTGGCCTAGACTTCTGAGGCTTTCCCTTTATGCCAATTCATATGGTAAGGAGGATGCGTGGATTCTTCTCTGTGCTTCTTTGGTTAGAAAACAGGGTGCTCTAAGAAACAGATGGTACCCAGGAAAGTAAAAGTACAGATTATCAAGAGAAGCCAAGGCAACCTTTTTAACATGGGCACAGGCATTCCTTCTAATTAACACCCCTTTCTTTTCTTTTCTTTCTTTCTTTTTTTTTCTTTGTGACACTCACAAGCTGATCAGTGTGTTTAATACCAAGAAGGCCTGCAATCCAAATCACTGCTGACTAGTTGGGTCCTCTAGGAAGCAGATGCTGAGGCTAAGTTAGAAGTATAGGAAGTTGGGGGAAAAAATGCCCTGAAACATGAAAGGGGAGGAAATAGAACTGAGCAGGAAGCACCTCAGATGAAAAGTCAGACCTGACAAAGTCTTGGTCAAAGCAAAGATTGCCCATTAGAGGAGTCTCATGTTGGATAAAAACAGCCAGGCCCTAGTAATCCCAGCTGTGCTCAGTCTTTGGCTGGGGGCGACAAAGAGTGCAGTCTCTGCTCAAAAGCAGAGGTGGAGGGGGCTTCCTAGGTGGCACAGTAGTTGGGAATACGCCTGCCAATGCAGGGGACAAGGGTTCGATCCCTGCTCTAGGAAGATCCCATGTGCCACGGAGCAGCTAAGCCCATGTGCCACAACTATGGAGTTCATGTGCTGCAACTACTGAAACCCATGTGCCTAGAGCCTGTGCTCCACAACAAGAGAAGCCACCGCAATGAGGAGCTCACACACCACAACGAAGAGTGGTCCCCACTCGCTGCAACTAAAGAAAGCCCGTGCACAGCAAAAAAGACCCAACACAGCCAATGAAATAAATAAATAAATAAATAAATAAATAAATAAAGCAGAGGTGGATCCTGAAGGTGTTGCAGCTGAACAGCAAGTTCATTTCTGAGTGGCACAGCTCCATGATTGCCGCAGAGAGACACTACTGAAAAACCAGAAACTTTTCCTAAGCAGCAAAGTGACTTAAAGCAAATTGCCTTCCTTCCTTCTGAGTACTGAGTACAAGAATGGGCAAAACGATCACCATGGGTTTTTTTGGTTTTCTTTTTTTGACCCTTTAAATTGTTGAAATATAACACACATACTGAGAATTGAACAAAACAAACATGCACAACTCAAGAATTTATTGCAAAATGAACACCCATGTAACCACCATCCCAGAGGCTTTCCATGTACCCTTCACCCCAAATACTAGCCCCCATTCCCCAACGAAAGTAACCAGTATTCTGATTTTATCATTAAGATACTCTAGGTGGCATTTTGATTGTTCAAAGAAATAGATTAAACCAAGCCTTTGCCCAAACTCCAGAAAATTGAATTTGGGTGGTCATTAATATTGTTAATGATTCCTTCAAATATAGAGCTCCTTTCAATCTTAAGATCTTACTAATGGATCACAAAGAAGCTATAGGACAGAGCATGAAGGTAAAGCAGTCAAGCCCTAACCAATTCTGAGTTCATTTGAAATAGAAATAACACATGTAAAGTTATAAGTTATATAAACAGAGACTATGAGGGTAAATGATTATCTAAACTCTGATTCACTGACAGGTTTTCAGAAACACTTTGGCACAGCTTAAGGTACACTTTTATATTAGACCATTGTCAAGGCCAGGGTCCACAAGAGGCTTACTTCCCCAAAGTGCCAGAACTGTCCTTCCTCTATTAAGACTATTCTGAAAGTAGCTGGTTCAGGGTCCAGGAACAAGGATTCATCTCTCATGTGCCATTTATTAATCTTTTCTTTAAAAGGACTTTTAAATAATATGTTCTTACACAATTAAAATTAAAAATATACAGAATTAAAAGTGAAGTTCCTCTCAGGTTGGATTCCCCCAAAAGCAGACCCTGAGATTAGAATTTGGGGACAAGCAGTTTATTTGGAAGGTAAATGAGCACAGGGAGGGAGCCAAAAAATGTCAGAGAGGAGGGAAGGAAAGTCAATAAAGGATGTATCGATGAGCAAGTTCTCACTGGCCACAGCTGGGGCCAATTCCCCTGTGAACCTCCAGTAGATGGTGTAAAACAGAAGTTGGCAAACTTCTCAGCCCATGAGTAAAATCCAGCCCAATGGTTATTTTTATAAGTAAAGTTTAAATGGAATATAACCACTTCCTCTTTTTGTTTACATGTTTTCTATGAGTTGAACAATTATGGCAAACAATATCACCCTCAGAGCCTAAGTTACTTACTATTTGGCCCTACAGACAAAGTTTGCAAGTCCATGGTATAGAACCTCCCTCAGAGTTGTCCCACCAAGGTGAGTGGAGGTGTTGACCTCCACTCATTCCTCATCAGCTGAGGGTTGCCCTAGGGATTCTAACTCCTCAGACCTTCTGGCTGACTCTGTAGGCAGATCAAGCACACCCCTGGGTCCACAGGAAGTCCTCGTGCCCTTGCAGTAAGAAACTATAGGTGTGAATGGCAATGAGTGTCAAAGAGATAAGAGCGTGACAACAAGAGCACTTGCTATCATTCCTACCCCACACACCCATCAATTCCAATCCCCATAGGTAACCACTTTAACAGTTTGGTGTGTGTATCTTCCCAGGTGTTTTCCTATGCATTCAGAATGTGTTATACACATTTGGGTACACTAGTTTATTTGGGAGTTGTTGCCAGGGTACTGTGAAAGAGCAGGGAGAGTGAGAAAAGGAAGGAGAAATCTAATAAAGATTTATGTTATTGTGCTAGTGGGCAATTGGGAACCCCCTGAGTGCCTTAGAATTGTCCCCTCATTGTTGGCTGAAGTTGAGGGTGTTAACTTCCACTTAGAATGAGGCCACCCTCCAGGAAGACGGAATAAGCTTCTATGGCTTTGGAGAAAACTCTGAGGGGGGGAAAAAAGCTAGAGCAATAAAACAAGGATTTGAGGTAACATGTTGACAACACACATGGAAACTGTTCAACGTAGTTGCACTTGAAATCAGGAGTAGGCCATGGGATTGTGGCTAGGAAACCAACATTCTTTACTACAAGCCTATAAATCATGCTCACAGAATTAATTACTTACATGACCCTGATAAATCTAGCTGGATGAGAAAACAGTCAACTGTTGGAGCGATGAGTCATAAGATACTCTGAGATAGCAACTTATCCTTTACCTGCCTTTGAATAGTAATGCCCTTCAACTATCTTAGCCACCATTATATAATAATAGACATAACATCATTACCTTCTTTGTTCGGTTTTCTTTTAACCATTAAGTTTTAAATGCTATCATGCCTTCCTCACCTATGACTCAAAACATCATGTAAATTTGTGGTCTTAATGAGAAAAGAAGTGATTGCCGTAGTATTCATTCTTCTGCCTGAAAAAAGTAAACATGCATCTTTGCCATAAATGACTGTTAATGAAATATGTAAGTGATCACTTTTCACAACCACAGAGATAAAATGAGTTATATTCAACTTGGGTGATTTTACGTTTTCGAAAGATAAATTTCAGGAGGATTTTTCATTCATGCCTTATTGCCTTCTTAGGTCTTAAACCTTTAGAGAGGCTTGGGTGTCACACTCATTGCCCAACACTGTGACTTGGGGTTAGGAGACATTCACCATCCATTGCTGAAACTAGGGCTTAATCCTTTCATTGGTACTTTATAGTATCCAACTGTGACTCGACCAAACACTACCTTGCGCTTTGTGGTTTTTCTACCCCTGCTTATTCCAGGCAGCTGAGGAACACGCCGGGCTGAAAATGAAATTCTTCCATGCAAAGTGGTTAGTGTTTCAGAAAGCAGCACTGCAAAGATGCTGAAAACTTAATTCACATCGCTTG
Source organism: Hippopotamus amphibius kiboko (assembly GCF_030028045.1). Taxonomy (NCBI): domain Eukaryota; kingdom Metazoa; phylum Chordata; class Mammalia; order Artiodactyla; family Hippopotamidae; genus Hippopotamus; species Hippopotamus amphibius. The sequence continues at coordinate 98,093,138 of NC_080203.1, read as the reverse complement.
ATTTGTGATGTGTGGAACTCAGAAGGCAGAACGTGTTTATATTTATTTTGCCCATCTATCTGTCAGTACAGATTAGAGTGAAGGATGTGTACAAGGAATGAGGCAGAAGGGCCTCCGTCCAGTTAACACACCTTGAACCTCACACAACAGCCCAAGACCAGAACAGAAGATCTGGAAACTCAGGAAAGGTTGGGTCTAGGAGTGTCTTAAATTAGCCTGAGTTCAGACAAAAGCCCATTGAGACCAGCAGCATGGAAATCTGATGCTGGAGAATCATGATAAACAAGGCAGAACATCAAAGACTACTAGGCAGTTCCTCTGGTATGCTATGAGGAGCCCATCCCTACTGTGGAGAACTGGGAGTACAAGCTGTTAACTACAGCCCTTTGCAGATAGGTGACTATGCTTCACTGCATTTGGAGAGGAGAAAGGGCTTGGAGAAGGGATGGCGGATGTCAAAGGAGTTGTTATAATTAAGCCAAGCTTAAATAAAGGCTTTTCAATAAAAGATGTAAACAGATAAAGTCCTTGAAAGTGAAAATGACATTTTAAAGGAGTCACAGCATTGAAGTCTTGGGCTGTGACAGAAATGAAAATGATACAACATCTCAGCTCCACGGAAATTTGGAAATGATTTTTAGCCCAGCTGTCTTTAGCATCCAGAGATACTTAGAAGTAGACATGATCTTTTGTTTGTTTGTTTCCCAGGGATAAGTCCTCAAAGTGTGCCCCTTTTGTGTGGCAAATAAGAGAAGGAATTGTACTACTCAGTTTATCTCAACTGCACACTAAATATTATAAGAGCCATCTATAGCCGGATGGATTACCAAGTTACAGGTGAGTGTGGTATTAGGTGAATGTTTTCTGACTGATGGATGGGGGTGAAAGCTGAGAATTGCACAGTACAGGCAGCCCTTAGGGAATGAACTTTTATTCACCACCTCCACTGCTGGAGCTTGGGATGGTTTTTAGCATAGAAAAGATTTAAACTACAATTAAGAGGCATCTGTTACATTCATTTGCACTGGAATCTTTGTGGCATTGATGGGTCTTCTCCCTGATGTCATCAAGGTTGTCATGGGAACAAAGAATCAGTAGCTTAAAGCATCTAATTCTCTCCTCAAATACTCCCTCATCATAAAGAAAATGAAAAAATGTAAAACTCTGAGACAAGAGAAATCATTTAGGGGGATAGGTTGAATTCTGACACCTCAGGAACCACGAGGGTCTGTGCAGGGAAGAGAGGCAGCAGGGAGAGAGAGAGGAATGAGAACACTTGCAAGTAAGAAATCAATACCTGGTGAACAAAAGTATTAAAAGATCATATTATCATACCTGCCCTCTTTAATACAATCCAAAAAAATATCTGTTACCTCTCAACCCAATCATTAAAAACAAGAAAAGAAGCAATGTAGAATCACAGCAGAAACAAAGAAACAATTACGAGGTGAATTGTCTTGCGGTCTCAATTAGTGGCAAGGTGACCTAAGAGAGATTCAGACCAGAAGAAATACATAATGATGCTTTTTAAAATAAGCCAAGCATATTATTTTAAATGAACCATTGGAAATAAGAAAAAATGGACAGCATAAGCGAAAATTGAATTGCGTGATGGAGTTCTAGCACAAATTATCATTTGTTTACTTTTCAGTCTCTTTTACAAGAAGGTCAGAGAACTCAATACGGTATTAAAATGCAATTTTTAAGCCTGTGGGCCTAGGATTGCTGCTTATGTAATAATCTTTTTGGAAAAGACAGATCAGCCTAGCTATGGGCTTCAGCACAATCAATGTTTGTCTCACAAAAATCTCCAGCCTTCCTGAGGATTCTCTGACCATTCTCTGACCATTCTCTGTGCCTTTGCCTGTGGGGGAAAAAAAAAAGTGATGCTTAAGGAAAATACTGATTCTCTGGCAGAATGAGACTGACCAAAAGTTAGGGTCTTTTTTGCTATCAATTCTGGGGGTCATAGTTTACAGTTACAGCTTTGCCTGTGTTGGGGTGTATGGAAGAGAGGGGAAAAGAAGAGGAGAAGGAAAGCAAATGCTATTTTCTTCCCATTTAAGAACATAGTTAGTGGGTAGACTGACATTTTAATAGTTGGTTTCAACTGCTTGTTTTTTTGGATTAAACAAGTGCTTTTAACTGCCACCTGAGTTTTACATGGGAGAGGATGTGGGTTGTAGTTTATTTTCAACCCTGCTTATTTATTTCTAGGTAATAGAAACGTGAATTGTAGCTAGCTGTCAAAATATATAGAAAACCCAATCAATATAACTCATTATCACAGTGAAGAAGGGAATGGTATATGTAAGAGTAGGGAACTTATAACTGATGTATTTTGAAATTCAAGGGTATATGAAAGTATCAAGCAAAAACTACTCCATAGAAAACATAACTAGGCAAGGATTCAGAAAACTTCATTTGCTGGGGGCGGGGGAGGGGAGGGGTCTCTGCCTTTGTGAGTTTTCTATTGTCAAAATAATTCCCCATAATAAAGTCACCTTAAAACTCAGTGAATTAAAACTACAATCGCTTATTTTCACTTATACATCTTTGATTGAAACTGCTTGGCTGGGTAGCTCTGTTTCAACCTGAGGCTCCAGCGTGGCTTGCTCCCTCGCTGCAGGGGCACAAGTCTGATCTATGTGTGCTCACATTTTGGAACCCAGCTGAACAGATAGCAGCCAGCCAGGACAATGGCAGAGGCGCCAGAAGACAAGCTCAATTGTCAGAGTGCATTTCACATTTCTGCTTGCATCAAGTTTCTATTATAGCATTGACTAAAGCAAGTCACATGGCAAAGCTAAATAACAATAAAATATACTCATTCCACTCTAAGGCCAAAGCAAATCAAATGGACAAGTCCAAAGTCAATGTTTCAGGGAAATATACTTTTTCCATAGGTGTGAGAGGAAAGGAGCAAACATTTTTGAACAATAATCTGATACAGTTCTAACTAGCTGTATGATTCGGGGCATATCTTTCAATCTCACTTGTCTAAAATTTATTCAATAGAAAAAGTGAAGAAGATAGAGATGCAATATAGCATCATGGGAAAACATGGGCTTTGGAGTTGTATAGACCTTGTTAGAATCTCAGATTTGTCAAGAACTAGCTATGGCTCTTGAGGAAATTACTGAATCTGATTTTCAAACTCTTCCTTGTATTTCTTTTCAGGGGAAAGATTGTTAGCAAACCACACCCAAACTCAGTGACAATACAATAAAAGCTTACTTCTCATTTCTGACATGATCTCAGGCAGTTTGGGCAGCTATCCTGGGCAGCTTTTCTCTAAACCAGGAGTTAACAAACTACAATTCGCAGGCTAAATCCAGCCAGCCCCTGTTTTTCTTTTTTATTTTTTTATAGATTTATTTATTTTATTTATTTATTGGCTGCGTTGGGTCTTCGTTGCTGCACACAGGCTTTCTCTAGTTGCTGAGAGCAGGGGCTACTCTTCATTGTGGTGAGCAGGCTCCTCATTGTAGTGGCTTCTCTTGTTGTGGAGCACGGGCCCTAGATGCGTGGGCTTCAGTAGTTGTGGCACATGGGCTCAGTAGTTGTGGCTCACGGGCTCTAGAGCACAGGCTCAATAGTTGTGGCGCACAGGCTTAGTTGCTGCGTGGCGTGGAATCTTCCCAGGGTAGGGCTCGAACCCGTGTTCCCTGCATTGTCAGGCGGATTCTTTACCACTGCACCACCTAGGAAGTCCCCAGCCCCTGTTTTTCTAAATAAAGTTTTATTGGATCATAGCTACACCCATTCATTTAGATATTATCTATGGCTACAAGAGCAGAGTTGAGTTTTTGCAACAGAGACAGTATGGCCCACACACCAAAAATATTTGCTCTCTGGCCTTTATAGAAAAAGTTTACCTACTCTTCCTCAAAGCAATACATCAGGGATCCAACCTCCTTCAATTGTGGTTATGCCATGATGGAGTCTTTCACTTCTAGCTGTTCAAAGAGAGAAAATTGTCTCTGTTGGCAGGCTGTCTACTTTACTGCCTTCTTCCAGAAGCAAAACCTACCACTTCTCATAGTTCATTGGATAAAACCAGTCACATGGCTAACAAAACTGCAAAGTGTGGTAGGAAATACAGAGGACATTTTAAAATTTTCTATTAAATAGGAGAAATAATTTGAAAATGCAGAATTTCAAAAAAACCCCAGATAACATTGATAATAGGAATATTCATAGCCTTAAACACTAAAATTGATAAAAAATAAAATTCCAATTCAAAAAGTAAGGAAAAAAGCAATAAAGTGGAAAGAACAAAATACTAAAAAGCAGAGTTGATGAATGAACTAACATATAAATAATAACCTGGTTCCTTGAAAAAAATAGACAAACTATGATCTAAACTAGTGAAATGAAAAAAAAAATGGGAATAAAAGTGATTGCTTATGGCAGGAGGGTAAAAGGAGTATGTACAGATAAAAAGGATGGAATTAGCCCTTCTCTGAATATAGTTTTTAAAGTTTTGTCTTTGAACTGTGTAAATGTCTTATACACACAAAATCAATTTATACCCAAAAGAAAAAGTATGCAAAACTTAAAATTGAGCACAGGTAACCTAATTTCATATGAAATTGGTAATAATCACACAAAGAAAAGAGTTACTTCAAGGGATTTTTCTCATAGATATCTGTACATTCTGAGATGTTTACAGAGCATATCCAGACAGATTTGTGTCTTAAATAGCTAGGAACAGCAAAGAAAGCTTAAACTTAATTCAGTCGTTAAAACAGTGAGAATATTAGTATTGCAATTTTGCAATTGTATGCATATAGTAGAATAAGCAAGGAAGTAAATAGCTAATCTTTTTAGGGACCAATATTTTAAGTGCTAGAGAAAAGAAACAAATACAAAAGCAAACTTAAAAAGAAAAGACTCGTATTAAATTTGTATTGGAACCATATTTTAAACAATTTTAATCCATGTTAATATATGCTAGCTTTATCCCTGAAAGGTATTAGAAGCAATGGCATCCCAGTTGTATTGAAGATAGCTAGAACTCAGATCTTGATGTATAAGAACCATTTCTCACTAGAAAGAATCTACGTGGAGAACTGGCTGAATCCATGCCTGTGGCAGGGAAAATAAAAGGGGAGCCTGAATGATTCTGTGCTAGAAAGCAAGCAAGGGCTCAAAGCAAAACAAATACCATATGCTAATGCATATATATGGAATCTAAAAAAATGGTACTGATGAACCTAGTGACAGGGGACGAATAAAGACCCAGATGTAGAGAACGGACTTGAGGACACGGGTGGGGGGCGAGGGGAGGGGAAGCTGAGACAAAGTGAGAGAGTAGCATAGACACATATACACTACCAAATGTAAAATAGATGGCTAATGGGAAGCTGCTACATAGCACAGGGAGATCAACTCGATAATGGGTGATGACCTAGAGGGGTGGGACAGGGAGGGTGGGAGGGAGTCTCGGGAGAGAAGGGATATGGGGATATATGTATAAATACAGCTGATTCACTTTGTTGTACAGCGAAAACTGGCACAACAGTGTAAAGCAATTATACTCCAATAAAGATCTGAAAAAAAAAATAGTAAAGATTAAAAAAAAAAAAAAAGAATACTAGGGGCATGTCAAAAGGATACAGAAGCCAACAGGAAAGGGCTTGCACTGGCCAAAACGAGGACAATGTGAGCATAAAAAGAATAGTGATTCTCAACTAGTTATAAAACACTGAAAAAATTTAAATACATGAGTCCATAGTGATAAAATAATGTAACTTTTTAGACTGCTGATGTGGGAGGACCTATAGTTCATTCCCAGCTAATGAGGGAAACTCTTAATAAATGAAAGCCAGCCAGTGGAATACTACTCAGCTGTAAAAAGGAACGAAACTAGGACATTTGTAGAGTCATGGATGGACCTAGAGACTGTCATACAGAGTGAAGTGAGTCAGAAAGAGAAAAACAAATATCGTATATTAACACATATATGCAGAATATAGAAAAATGGTACAAATCAACCAGTTTGCAAGGCAGAAATAAAGACACAGACGTAGAAAACAAACATATGGACACCAAGTGGGGAAAGCGGGGGGGTGGGGGGGTTGGGGTGGCATGAATTGGGAGATTGGGATTGCCATACATACATTACTAATAAGGAAAAAAGTATCAAATTTTATGCTTTAAATATATGCAGTTTATTGTATGTCAATTATAACTCAATAAAAGTTCTTAAAGAAAAAATAAATTAAATTAAATTAATGAAAGCCAGCAATAAAATGACAAAATTAGAAAATCACCATTTTCTACAATATCCAGTGAAATATTTGATTCAGCAACTCTCACAGGTCAGTGACAACAGCTATAGTCAGGCAAGTGGAGGCGTGAGCATTTCCAGGCTACCTCTAGGGGAAGACCCCAGGGTCTCATGGCATAAGGTCAGGGCCATGTGCCATTAAAAGGAGTGCTGGCAAGACTAGGCAGGTTGTCAGGGCGCTAGTCAAGGCACTAGTATTCTAGGGACTCAATCTGAAAAGAAACTAAAGGTAAAGTCAGGAATGGGATAGCAGCGGCCGAGGTTTACAGACTGGGCTAGTGAGGAAAGCTACGGCTCTGTGGGCAAAAGTTATGTCCAGTGACAGCTCAGCAGGCCTATAAGCTATTACAAACTGGAACAGCTGTAGAGCCCAGCAGTCATTAGGGCTCATAACGAATCATGATCCTCATTAGCAGGATAGTCTAGGAGAACCCTAGTCAGCTCCCTGTTATAGTCCTGAAATGCTCTGAACGCTCACCATATATTTACTATCTTTGTTCTTTCTTTTGAGAGAAGGATGAGTTAGCACTTAACTACTCAAAATGAGGTCCATGGACCAGCAAGATTAGCATCACCCAGGAGCTTGTTAAAAATACAAATCTTGGGCTCCACCACAGACCTAATGAGTCTGACTCTACATTTTAACAATATCCCCAGGTGACTCTTAAGCACATCAAAGTTCAAGAAGCCCTGGTTTGGCAGGCACTTGGAGGAACTTAGCTGAGAGCGGTGGGCCAAGGGGATGTCACAGAGCTATGGGAGATGATTCCTGGCATTTCTCAGCATGCTCTATCAAGCATGCACCCCACTCTCACCTCTTCCCCCCGCCCCCCAACAAATCCATATCACTGGCTTGGGAACAGATGCCTTCTACCTGTGAGGATGTGAGATGAATTAGGATAGAGCTTGCGGAGGGATGGGAGAAGGAAAATGTGTCAAGAGAATAGCAATTACACTGATGATAGATAAGGAAAAGGGCTGGCAGACATGGCTGGAAAAGAAACAAATAATTTCATTTGACATTTCCATTTAATCATGGCTTCTTATATACCAAAGCCCTAACCTAAAGGATTGGCTCTTACATGCACAATCACAAGGCTTGAGGATATGCCACCAGGATGAACTCAGGCAGGTTATGTAAACTCTGTATGCATCACTCTCCTCATCTGCGAAGTGGGGACAATGACAGTGTACCTACCACATGGAGCTGCTTGAAGATCAGATGAGTCAAGTAGCTGCCCGACATCACACATCCTGTAAGTAACATCCAGCTGTGATTTCAAGCCAGCCATGTGGCTCTAGCATCCATCAATGGTTCTGAACCACTATTCTGTGCTGCCACTGAAACATGAAAAGAGTAGAGAACTGAGAAGCAGTCCCTCCTTCAATTACAGCTTTGATGAGCAGCCATTTCCAGATCTTCTCTCCTGTGATAATCCAGAATCCTTATGAAGCCTGTGAATTTTTCTGTCTGTTGTGAAAAGCTTAACCTGTATTTCTCCCCTCACCCCATCATTGTGGCTGCTCTGTGAGCACAGTGGGGACTTTAGTCACTTAATTCTCAGTGAATCAGAGTATTTGAGCCTAGGATTAAAAAAAAGCTTTGCTAGTGGCCACATCAAGTGACTTGGAGAGATGTTTAATCAAAGGTTAACCATGCTTTTACTCATTTACATCACACAGAAAGTCTCAAGGCTTAGTTTTCTGAACTAAAGTGAACTAGCTTCATTTAACTCTGATGTTTATGCCTGTTGATAAAAACTATAAAAGCAATACAAGGCAAGGAGGAGAAAAATTCAATAAAGAGTATATAAAGTGAGGACACTTGTGAGGCAAAAACACAGAGAAATGTAGTGCAGTGTGATAAACCAATAAGCTTTAAAATCAAACAGACCCGGGCGACAGAGCTATGTGACCCTAGTAAGTAATTCTATCCCTCTGAGCTTCTATTTCGCCATCTCTAAAATGGGGCTAATGCCACTTCATACAGATTTTGTGAAAGTTCCAGGAGACTAGCTATGTAAAGTAGTTGTATAGAGCCCTACATATGGTAGCCACTCAATAAATGGTAGGTGGTATCTTTTTGGACTTGTAATCCTAATAACATCAGAGAGTTAGAAAGTAAATACATGCAGGTTTGCACTCACAGCAACAAGGTGTAGAGGCTGCACATAAAGTCAATGCTTTTATTTAGTGAAAAATATACTTGGTAAAGGTAATATGTACAAACACACATTGTTTGTGCTAGCTGCTCCTTATTTGCAGAGCAAGTGAAAGAGGAAATGAAGTCTCCACTTGAAGAGCTTCTAGTCAGCTAAGACAGCACAATAATAATCCCAAGAGAAAAATAACATGCATGCATAACTAAATACAAAGGAAAGACTCAGAAATAGGCTTGAGGTCAAGGATAAAATGGTAACATCAGCTTGAATTCTAAGCTTTATATTGTACACAGGTACACTGCTATTCTTTTGTCATTTCAGATAATACTAATGACTAAAGCTTAGAATAAGTTCTAGAATGTGGTAAACACTATGGAAGGGTTTTATACTTTTAACTTATTTAGTACTATAACAACCACACCAGGGCAGTCATCTTATCATCCCCATTCTACAGATGAGGATACTGGGACACAGAATGGTGAGGTAATTTACCCTGGGCCACAGAGCTAGTAAAAGGTAAAGCTGGGATCTAACACCATTAGTTCTTCTCCAGAGTCCAGATCTTAGCCTGAGGCCATGCCATATCAGATGTTTAATCCACTTCCCATCATACAGATAAGACCATCTGCTTACATAGACGAATGAAGATAAAGGCAAACAAGAAAGATTAAGTGTTGAGGATTTGGGGGTGTTTTTTTTTTCCTGTAACATATAAAGTGATATAACCAATGTGAAAACAGCGCTGGGAAGACAGTGGTTCAACATTCACTCCATTTAATGTGTAGAATATTTTACTGCTGTCAAGTTCGCTGTCTCAGTTTCCACATGGCCAATGATAACTCACAGCCTCTATTCGTACTGCTCCTCCGGCCTTGAGTAGCCCGCAGGCTCGTCAAGCCAGCTGCAAAGTGTAGCTAATCAATTACAGCAGCCAGAAATAGTATATATTCATGAGGACAGCAGTGGCCTTTAGCCCACACTGCAAGACCATTTCAGAGGATAGAAAACCAAACCTTGCAGCTCAACCTCAACTTTCACCCCGATTTCCCATTCTCAGCTGCCCCAGAGAAGTCATTTTCAGCTTAGTCTCTTGCTGATAGTCATCTACGTCACAAAACTATTACCTACCATGTGCCTTCCTACTTAACTCAATGTGTTCTGAGCCTGATAACCGAGACTGCTGGGGAGCCGCACAGGACTAGAGTTAATAGGGAGACTCAATTGCTTTTCACCCGCAGGGGGGGCTACTTACAGGTCAGTGCTGAGATAGTCAGCCAAGCAGTTTATGCCTTAGCCCACCCCTGCTGCTGCCGCGGATTGTTTCATAACCTGGGAAAATTCAAAAACATTTATTGACAAATGAAAGTGACAACTGAAATGCGAGGAAAACTCTCTCCTTATTTTCTTCATCGAGACTGGACACAGCAAGTTACATTTCCCCAGAGTTTTGTTTTTCCTTCCAATTCCTCCTTTCAAATATTTTACGTTAAATCTCAGTCTTTGAGAAACAATGCTGTCAACAACAGCTTTCCTAGCCTGAGATAGCTACGGCTTGATCTGCAACAGAAAATAGCAGTGATAATAAGGCCTAATTGATTACTTAAGAGCAGAAAGATGTGATTCATGCTTTTATACATTTTTAACGTCTCAAATTTCTCTCTTTCTAAGCCAAGGAGTATTTCTACAGAACTATTATGTAAACACAGTTTTGTTGCAGGTACTCTGATTTATACAGAATGTATCTTTATCAAATATATACCAGATATCTTACACACTAAGGATTCTAATAATTAAGACAATCCTGCCATCACAGGTTTTGATTGTCAGCTACATACTTCTCTACTGTCCTACCTTCAGTCTCACCTAGAATCACAGATTATGCACAAAAGGGCCACTGTTCCAGGGGGCAGATCCCTCAAAGGGAAAGAGGAAAGGTATCAAAGTGATGTCCTACTCTTTATCCTCTCTTTATCTGATGGAAGGAGAAACAAAAGGATGGAATACTTTTCATTGTACTAAGGGGCCTTAAACATCAGAAAACAGAGTTTGCAGGTTACAGGTATCCCCTGATTTCTAAAAATTTGCATGAAGCCACTTCGCACAATAAGATAAGAAGAAAACTACCTGAGGCTGAAGACAGAACCATGCAAAGTACTTGGAAAACACGTAGAACATGAATACTTTGTCTTTCCACCAACCAGAGTGGGAAAATCTTGTAATTCACAGGACAATGAATTGAGCACTCAGAGTACTCATAAAAGCATAGCCTTATTTGTAGTGGAAAAATAAGTTTTGGATGAAAGGCTGAGCTGGTAACAACTAACAAAGCTTCTCAGCAAGCTTTGAAGAGATTAAACTGTTTCCAACTAATCAAACTACATCCAAGAACAAAGCTCATGAATATTCATAGAACACAAAAATATCCAGCACCCAACAAAATAAAATTCACAATGCCTGGCATCCAATTAAGAGTTACCAGGTCTTCTATCACTTCACACCAGTTAGAATGGGCATCATCAAAAAACCTACAAGCAATAAATGCAGGAGAGGGTATGGAGAAAAGGGAACCCTCCTGCACTATTGGTGGGAATGTAAATTGATACAGCCATTATGGGGAACAGTATGGATGCTCCTCAAAAAACTAAAAATAGAATTACCAAAGGACCCAGCAATATCACTACTGGGCATATACCCAGAGAAAATCATAATTCAAAAAGACACATGGACCCCATTGTTCACTGCAGCATTATTTACAATAGCCAGCTCATGGAAGCAACCTAAATGTCCATAGACAGGTGAATGGATAAAGAAGATGTGATACATATATACAATGGAATATTACTCAGCCATAAAAAGGAACAAAATTGGGTCATTTGTAGAGACGTGGATGGACCTAGAGACTGTCATACAGACTGAAGTAAGTTAGAAAGAGGAAAACAAATATCATATGTTAATGCATATATGTGGAATCAAGAAAAATGGTACAGGTGAACCGGTTTGCAAGGCAGGAATAGAGATACAGATGTAGAAAACAAATGTATGGACACCAAGGGGGGAAGGGGCGGTGAGGTTAATTGGGAGATTGGGTTTGACATATATACACTAATATGTATAAAACAGATAATTAATGAAAACCTGTATAGCAAAGGGAACTCCACTTCACTGTATAGCAGAAACTAACACAACACTGTAAAACAACTATACCCCAATTTAAAAGAATTATCAGGTCTTCAAACAAGCACGAATATGCAACTAATAATGAGGAGAAAGTCAATCAGTAGAAACAAACCCAGCAGTGATATGGATGTTAGAATTAGTAGACAAGAATATTAAAACATATAACTATATTTCACATGTTTAGGAAAACAGGAAAAATACTGAGCATGTTAGATGGAGACATGGAAACAATACAGAGACCCAAATCAAAATTTTAGGGATGAAAACTACAATGTCCAAGATGAAAAATATACTGGTTAGGATTAACAGCACATTAGACACTAGATAAGAAAGCATTAGTAAACTCAAAATCATAGCAATAGGAGGTATCAGAAATGAAATATACAAATAAAAATAATAAAATCACAGAGTATTACTGAGCTCTAGAATAACCTTAAGTGGCCTAATACACATGTAATCACAGTTCACAAAAGAACTGAAAAACACTTGAAGAAATAATGGTTGAAATTTTTAATTTAATGAAAACTACAAACTCACAGATTCAAAAAGTTCAGTGATTCTTAACCACAAGAAACATGAAGAAAAACCACATTAAGATTAGAACACTTTCTAACACCATACACAAAAATAAACTCAAAATGGTTTAAAGACCTAAATGTAAGGCCAGACACTATAAAACTCTTAGAGGAAAACATAGGCAGAACACTCAATGACATAAATCAAAGCAAGATCCTTTTTGACCCACCTCCTAGAATCATGGAAATAAAATCAAGAATAAACAAATGGGACCTAATGAAACTTAAAAGCTTTTGCACAGCGAAAGAAACCATAAACAAGACAAGAAGACAACCCTCAGGATGGGAGAAAATATTTGCCAATGAAGCAACTGACAAAGAATTAATCTCCAAAATATACAAGCAGCTTATGCAGCTTAATACCAAAAAAGCAAATAACCCAATCCAAAATTGGGAGGAAGACCTGAATAGACATTTCTCCAAAGAAGACATGCAGATGGCTAACAAACACATGAAAAGATGCTCAACATCACTAATCATTAGAGAAATGCAAGTCAAAACTACAAAGAGGGGCTTCCTAGATGGCGCAGTGGTTGAGAATCTGCCTGCCAACGCAGGGGACACGGGTTCAATCCCTGTTCCAGGAAGATCCCACATGCCGCAGAGCAACTAAGCCCACGTGCCACAACTATTGAGCCTGTGCTCTAGAGCCCGTGAGCCACAACTGTTGAGCCCATGTGCTGCAACTACTGAAGCCCACGCATCTAGAGCCCTTGCTCCACAACAAGAGAAGCCACAGCAATGAGGAGCCCGTGCACCACAACGAAGAGTAGCCCCCACTCACTGCAACTAAAGAAAGCCTGCATGCAGCAACAAACACCCAACACAGCCAATAAATAAATAAATAAATACATACATTTTTTTTTAAAAAACCCACAATGAGGTATCACCTCACATCGGTCAGAATGACCATCATCAAAAAATCTAGAAACAATAAATGCTGGAGAGGGTGCAGAGAAAAGGGAACCCTCTTGCACTACTGGTGAAAATGTAAATTTGTACAGCCACTATGGAAAACAGTATGGAGGTTCCTCAAAAAACTAAAAATAGAACTATCATATGACCCAGCAATTCCACTCCTGGGCATATACCCTGAGAAAACCATAATCCAAAAAGAAACATGTACCACAATGTTCACTGCAGCACTATTTACAATAGCCAGGACATGGAAGCAACCTAAATGCCCATCCACAGATGAATGGATAAAGAAGATGTGGCACATATATACAATGGAATACTAGACATAAAAAGGAATGAAGTTGAGATATTTGTAGTGAAGTGCATGGACCTAGAGTCTGGCATACAGAGTGAAGTAAGCCAGAAAGAGAAAAACAAATACTGTATGCTAATGCATATATATGGAATCTAAAAAAATGGTACTGATGAACCCAGTGACAGGGCAAGAACAAAGATGCAGATATAGAGAACGGACTTGAGGATACAGTGAGGGCGGGGGGGGGGGAGGGGAAGCTGGGATGAAGTGAGAGAGTAGTATTGACATATTTACACTACCAAATGTGAAATAGATAGCTAGTGGGAAGTTGCTGCATAGCACAGGGAGATCAACTCAATGACGGGTGATGACTTAGAGGGCTGGGATAAGGAGGATGGGAGGAAGTCATGGGAGGGAGGGGGTATGGGAATATATGTATAAATACAGCTGATTCACTTTGTTGTATAGCAAAAACTGGCACAATAGTGTAAAGCAATTATATTCCAATAAAGAGATTAAAAATAATAATAAAATAAAATAGATAACTAATAAGGACCTACCGTATAGCACAGGGAACTCTACCCAATACTCTGTAATGACCTATATGGGAAAAGAATCTAAAAAAGAGTGGATATATGTATATGTATAACTGCTTCACTTTGCTGTACAGCAGAAACTGACACAACATTGTAAATCAACTATACTGCAATAAAAGTTAAACAAAAAGAAAACCACATTAAGGCATATTGCACTCAAAATTTTAAACCAGTAATAAAAAGAAATCTGAAAACTAACCAGAGGGAAAAGAGACACATTATGTACAGTAACAAACATAAGAATGGTAACAGACTTTTCGTTTAAAATAATGCAAGCCAAGACAGTGGAACAACATCTTTAAAGTATTGAAAGAAAGAAAAAAAAAGCCTCACATGGAAGTCTATACATAGTGAAAATATCCTTCAGGAGGGGTAAAAGATTTTCTCATACATACAAATTCTCAAAGAATGTATTATCATGAGACTTGCACTACAAGAAGTAAGTATTAAAGGAAAAACTTTAGGCAGAAGAAAAAGATCTATACCAGGAATGAAAAGCACCAAAGATGGTAAATAAGTGGGTAAATATAAAATACTTTCTTTGTTATTTTTAATCTATGAAATAACTGACTATTAAAAGCAAAAAGAATAACAATGTATTGTGACTTTATAACATATGTATAAGTAAAATGACACAAAGGTTGAAGTGGGAAGATGGAAATATACGATTGTAAGGTTTTTATACTATATGTGAAGTGGCAAAATATTACTTGAAGATAATTTAATAAATTAAAGATGTATTTGTAAACACTAAAGAAACCAAAATAAAATTATGGCAAATAATCCAACAAAGGAGATAAAAAGGAATATTTTTAAAACTCCTCAATTAAACAAAAAGGAAGAAGATAAAAAGGAAAAAATGGAACAAATAATAGATGGGGCAAATACGGAAAAAAGGAAGGGTAAAAGATTTAAATGCAACTGTATCAATAATCATGTTAAGTATAAATGGTGTAAAGGCCAGACATTGCCAAACTGGATTGAGAAGCAAGGACCAATTAGCTATATGATGCCTACAAGAAATCCATTTTAAATATAAAGACTAATAAGTTAAAGTAAATGGTAACACTAAGCAAAAGAATGTTGGCATGCTTACATTAATACCAGATAAAGTAGATTTCAGAGCAAAGATATTACTGGGGATGAAGAGGGGCATTTCACAGGAAAATGGTGTCAATTTATCAAGAGGACATAATTCTAAGCATTTATTTATCTAATAATGGGGTTTCAAAGTACATTAAGCAAAACCTGATAGAATGAAAGTGATAAATAGACAAATCTACAATAATGAGGGGAAATTTCAACACTCCTATCTCAATAATTGATAGAAAAAATAGACCCAAAAAAATCAGTAAAGACATAAAATAACACAACCAATTTCACCAAGTTTCTATTTACCAAGATAGACCATATTCCCAACCATAAAACAAGTTTCAATAAATTTTGAAAAATTTAAATGATACAAAGCATATTCTCTGACCACAATGAAATAGAAATCAGTAATACAAAGATATCCAGAAAGTCATTGTATATTTAGAAACTAAATAGCATAGTTCTTATTAACCCATGGGTCCAGGAAGAAATAATAAAGGTAATTTGAAAGTATTTTCAATTAAATGAAAATGAAAACACATGTCAAAATTTGTGAGTTGCACTAAATGCTTTTATCAGGAAAGAAGAAAGGCCTCAAATCAATGACCTCAACTTCTACCTTAAGGAACTAGAAAATATAAAAGAAATTAAACCTAGAAATAAGAATACATAACCAAATTAATGGAGAAAATTAAAGAAACCAAAAGCTGGTTCTTTGAGATACAAAAAAAAAAAATGAAAGTGATGAACCTCTAGCCAGACTAATCAGAATATAATTTAAAACCATCATGTAAGAAAATATTATGAACAACTTTATAAACAAAACTCTAGGTTCAGATGACTCCACTGGTGAATTCTACCAAACATTTAAAAACAATATAATACAAATTCTACAAAACTCTTCCAGAAAACTGAAAAGGAGGAAATACTTCCTAATTCTTTCAATGAGATAAGAAACAGCCTGATGGCAAAACCAGGCAAAGATTTTTTAAAAAAATAAAATTATAGAACAATATTCCTCATAAACATAGATGCAAAACTTCTTAAAATTTTACAAATTTAATTCAATTGCAGATAAAAACTTAATATGTAATGATTAAGTAAGTATTATTCTCAGAGTGCAAATTTGTTTAACATTCTGGTTTAACAAATTAAAAAAGAAAAAAAACAGGGCCTTCCCTGGTGACACAGTGGTTAAGAATCTGCCTGACAAGGCAGGGGACACAGGTTCAATCCCTGGTCTGGGAAGATCCCACATGCCATGGAGCAACTAAGCCCCTGCGCCACAACTACTGAGCCTGTGCTCTAGGGCCCACATGCCATAACTACTGAGCCCATGTGCCACAACTACTGAAGCCCATGCACCTAGAGCCTGTGCTCCGTAACAAAAGAAGCCACCGCAATGAGAAGTCTGCGCACTGCAACAAAGACTAACGCCCACTCACCACAACTAGAGAAAGCCCGCGTGCAGCAAAAAAGACCCAACACAGAAAAAAAAAAGCATATGATAATCTCAATAATTGAAAAAAATAAATTCCAACATCTATTCTCAGTAAAAACTCTCAGTAAACTAGGAATAGAAGGAAACTGTCTCAAACTTATAAAGGACACCTTTGAAAAATATCTAAATAATATCATGCGTATGGTAAAAAGAAAAAATTGAAAACTGAATCTTTCCCCTAAGGTCTTAAAGAAGGCAAGGATATCTCCTCTCTTCACTTCTGTTCCACATTAGACTGGAGGTTCTAGCCAGTACAAGGCAAGAAAAAAAAAAATCATGAACATTGGAAAAGAAGAATTAAAACTACCTTTACTAGCAGATGATATAACTGTCTATGTAGAAAATCCTATATAATCTTTTTAAAAACGGTACTAGTATAAGTGAGATTAGCAAAGTACCAGGATACAAGGTTGTATTAGTCAGCTGGGGCTGTCATAACAAAATACCATAGATTGGTATGTTGGTGGGGGGGGGGAGGCGAGGGTAGTGCTTAAAAAACAAAAACTTGTTTTCTCACAGCTCTGGATTCTGGATGTTCAACATCAGAATGCCAGTAGGGTTGGGTTCTGATGAGAGTTCTCTTTCTGACTTGCAGATGGCTGCCTTCTTGCTGTGTCCTCAGAGAGAGAGAGCAATCTGTCCCTCTTCCACCTCTTATAAGGCCACTAATCCCATCATGATGGCACCACCCTCATAATCTAATCTAACCCTAAATACCTCTCCAAAGCCCCATCTCCAAATACCATCACATTGGGGTTAGGGGTTAAACACAAGAATTTGGGGGAATAAGGTCAATATACAAAAATTGGTTCTGTATGTACACATATGTAATATACACAAATATACAACTAGAAATTGAAATTAAATAAATGATACTATTTACAATAGCATCAATATATGAAATACTTGGGGATAAATTTGATAAAATATGTGCAAGACCTGTGAACTGAAAACTGTAAAATATTGCTGAGGGAAATTGAGAAAGACCTAAATAAATGGAGAGATGTATCACATTCATTGAATGGAAGAATCAATACTCTTAAGATATCAATTCTCCACAAACTGACCTTAACACAATCTCAATTCACTCAATTGGTGTTGTGTGTGTGCGTGTGCGTGTGCATGCATGTGCACACGTATGTGTGTGTGTTTGAAAAATAACAAGCTGATTCTGTAATGTATGTGCAAAAGCAAAGCATCTAGAATAGCCATAACTTTGGAAAATAAAAATAAATTGGAGAGGGTATACACTATCTGATTTTAAGATTTAGTCTAAAACTACAGTTAAGAAAGTGTGGTATTGACATAAATATCAACAAATAGATAAGTGAGAAAGAACAAAGATAGACCCACACAAATATGGTGCAATGATTTTTGACAAAGGTACAAAGTCAAATCAATGGGAAAAGGGTGGCCTTTTGAACAAATGATGCTGAAATAATTGAATATCCATATAGGAAACAAATTAACCATGACCCCAAATGTATTAGTCTTCCATTGCTGCATAAAAAAACACTCATCTATTAACTCACAGTTCTTTAGGTTCTTCCCTACTTCTTAGTCTGGATACCTTATGACTGGATTCTTTGCCCCATGTCTTAGAAGGCTAATATCAATGTGTCAGCCAAGCTCTGTTATCATCTAGAGCCTAGAATCCTCATCTAAGCTTACATGGTTGTGACAGAATTCAATTCCTTGAGGTTGTAGGACTGAGGTCCCTGTTTCCTTGCTGACTATCAGCCAGGAGGCACTTTCAGCAACTAGAAGGTATCAGCTTTCTTTGACACATGGCCTCTTCCATCTTCAAAGCTAGCAATGGATAATCTCTCTTATGTTCAACTTCTCTTACTCTTTCAATCTTTTACTTCAAGAAAAGTCATACAGAGTGAAGTGAGTCAGGAAGAGAAAAACAAATATTGTATATTAACACATATGTGGAATATAGAAAAATGGTACAAGTCAACCAGTTTGTAAGGCAGAAATAGAGACACAGGTGTAGAGAACAAACATATGGACTCCAAGTGGGGAAAGCTGGAGGCGGGGAGGGGTTGCGGGGGAATAAACTGGAGATTGGGATTGCCATATATATATTACTAATAAGAAAAAAATATATATCAAATTGTACACTTTAAATATATGCAGTTTATTGTATGTCACCTGTATCTCAATAAAAGTTCTTAAAAAAAAAGCTTTGGCTATTTCAAGATACCCAGTTATTTATTGACACATATCACAGAAAAAAAAAAAAGGAAAAGAAAAACCCAGGCCTTTTTAAGGCCTCACTTGATTAGGTCAGGCCAACCCAGGATAGTCTTCCTATCTTAAATTGAAATTATTTGGGGTGTTAATTGCATCTGCAAAATCTCATCACAGTAGCACCTAGATTAATGTTTGAATAACTATGAAAAGGTGTATACACCAGAGCTCCTGGGAGTCAACTTAGAATTCTACCTACCATTCACAACTTGTACCATAATAATAACTGAATCATAATGTGACATAGACCTAGATATACAAAAACCAAAACTATAAAACTTCTAGAAGAAAACATAGGAGAAAATCTTTGTGACTTGGGTTAGGCAAAGATTTAAGTATGACACCAAAGCACAATTTATAAAAGAAAAACTGAATAAATAAGGATTCACAAATTAAGAACTTATCCTCAAAAGACACTATTTAAGACTGAAAAGGCAAGCCACAGACTAGGAGTAAATATTCACCAGTTGCATATTTGAGAGAGGATTTGTGCTCAGAATATATAAAGAACTCTTAAGTCACAATAATAAGAGAATAAGCCAATTAAGAAATAAGGGGATGGGAATTCTCTGGCGGTCCAGTGGTTAGGACTCAGTGCTCTCACTGCCAGGGGCCTGGTTCAATCCTTGGTGACTAAGATTCCACAAACCGCACGGTCAGCCAAAAAAAAAAAGTTGGTGGGAAATTTGAATAGACACTTCACCAAAGAACAAATATGTATGGCAAATAAGCACACAAAAATATGTTCAATGTCATCAGTCACTAGAGAAATTCAAATTAAAGCCATAATCAGATACACTATGCAGCTATTAGAATGGCTAAACTTAGAAATACTGGTAGTACTAAGTATCAACAAGGATTGGAGCAAGTGAAACTCTCCAGTTCTTAATGGGAATGTAAAATGGTACAGCTGCTTTGGAAAACATTTGACAGTTTCTTAAAAATTAAACGTACGCCTAGAGTGTGACTCAGATACCCCACTCCTAGGTATTTACCCAAGAGAAATGAAAATAGGAACTCAAAAACTTGTATACGACATTCATAGCAACTGTATTTGTAATAGACAAAAATGAAACAACCCAAATGCCCATCAAAAGATGAATGGATTAACAAACTGATATATGCAAACAATGGAATACTATCTAGTCCATAATAGAAAGGAACCAACTTTTGAAACACATAAAATGGTTGAAATCTCAAAATCATTGTCTGTGAGAGATGCCAGACAAAAGAGAGTACATACTGCATGATTCCACTTAAATTTCTAGAAAGTTTTAACTAATCTATAGTGACAGAAACAAATCACTGATGGATTGGGAAAGACCAGGAGTAAGAGGTTACAAAGTAGCATGAGGAAACTTTTGGGGGTGATGATGTTTTTTATCTTCACTGTGGTGATGATTTCGTAAGTGTATACATATGTCAAATTTTATCAATTTGTAAACTTTAAATATGTTCAATTGTATGTCAATCACCTCTCAAAAAAGCTTTTTAAAATATAAAAAGGTATAGTTAGTAAAATGCTGGTGTCATCACCACAAAAGGAGAATTTGGAAAAGGGCATCTATTGCTGAGAGCTATATTTCATGAGTTCACCTCTAAGCAAGCTGTAACAAGAATAAAACTGAACTAAATTAGGAAGAATAAAAGACATGCTATTGTAAGAGAACCTTGGAATTAATAAGGAGTTATTATTAGTAGGTGTGTAGTTGTATTTCTTGGAATTAACGTTTTGAGAGGCATACAACTGGGCCCCCACTATCCACTGTCTGCAAGGGTGGTCAGCACCAGTGTTGTGCTGCTCAGCACAACCTTAGAATGAGTGAATCCTGGAGTTGGAGTAAGTGCAACAGCATTAAGAGTACTCTGGAGCCAGGCTCTGGTAAGGAAGGCAGCAGCTATTTCTATGGTAGGGTGTTCCTAGAGGATGTTTGGCCAGTAATTCAAATAAGAACCTTTCTATGAAAGCATGTTTTCTATCATTTTTTAATTATATAATTAATTCTTGCTCTTTGTAAAAGAAGCAAGGAAATAACATACAGCAGAGAGGCATTTACTTTTATGCTCCTAACCCTTTCCCCAAAGGTTAACTACTGTTAATAATTCTATTATGTACCCACCTTTTACCACCCTTTACTTATGCATCAGATATACACATCTTAAAATTTGCTCTTTTGCAAATTGCTTTATTCACTAACCAACACATCAAGGACAACCTTCCTACCAATTAACTTAGACCTATCTCAGGCCTTTAACTACATGCATTAACGCCATGATATTAATCTACACTAAATTTTAAATCATTCCTCTATTGATACAAATTTTGATTGTTTGAAAGTTTTAGATATCCAAGATCAAGGTGTCAGCAAGGTTGGTTCTTTCTGAGTGCTGAGGAATAATTTTTCCATGCCTCTCCCTGATCGTCTCATGGTTTACTGGCAATCTTTGGCTTGTAGAAACATCGTCCCCATCCTGCATTCATCTGCACAGGGCATTCCCCCACTGTGTGTCTATGTCCAAATTCCCCCTTTTTATAAGGACACCAGTCATATCAGATTAGGGGTCCACCCTACTCCAGCAGGATCTATTTTGTATCTGCGGTGACCCTATTTCCAAATAACATTAAATTCTGAAGTATTGAGAGTTAGGACTTCAATATGTGAATTAAATGGAGGAAGAATGACTTTGAGGGCAGAGGCATCTATGCAGAGGCTGATGGGGCTGCTACCGATATCACCAACCCAGAGGGCACAGGCCCAGGGGCAGGGCCACCTCCCAGGCCTAGAGGGCAGGATTGTTGCCCAGGGCCTGGACAACAGAGCATCAGCTGAAGAGAATTATTCTCAAGTCTTAAAATCCAATGAAATTTACCCTTCTAGGTTTCAGACGTGCTTGGGACCTGTAATACCTTTTTCCTTCCAATTTCTCCCCTTCATAATGGGAATGGGCATCCTATGTCTGTCACTTTCACAGGTTCACAGATGGAGAGGAATTTTTCCCCAGGATGAATCATGCCTCATCCATACCAATTTAGATGATATTGTAGATGCAATTTTGTACTTACAGTTGATTCTGGAATGGGTTAAGACTTTGGGGGATGTTGGGATGCAATTAATGTATTTTGGATATGACACGAATCTGTGAGGGCCAGAGGGTGGAATGTTATCGGTCAGACTGTGTCACCTTAAAATTCATATGTTGAAACCCTAACCCCCAGTACTTTAGAATGTAACTTTATCTGGAAACAGGGTCATTGCTGATATAATTAGTTAAGGTGAGATCATGCTGGAGTAGGGTGGACCCCTAATCCAATATGACTGGTGTCCTTATAGATAGAAGGAATGTGGACACAAATACACATAGTAAAACACCATGTAAAGATAAACGCAGAGAAGAGATGGAGGTGATGCTTCTACAGGCCAGGAAATGCCAAAGATTGCCAGCAAACCATCAGAAGCTAGGATAGAAGCATGGAATAGATTATTCCTCATAGGACTCAGAAGGAATCAACCTTGCTGACACCTTGATTGTGGACATCTAGCCTCCAGAAATGTGAGACAATAAATTTCTATTGTTTAGGCCATTCGGTTTGTGGTACTTCATTATGGCAGCCCTAGCAAAGATAAAATTGGCATAAAACAATATTTTATTACTGTTAAAATGTTACATTACTCAGGGTTCTCCAGAGAAAAGAGAGAGGAATTTATTGTAAGTAATTGGCTCCCACAATTATGGAGATTGAGAAGTCCTAATGTCTGCAGTGAGCAAGCTGGAGACCCAGGAAAGCCAATGGTGTAGTTTCATTGAGTCCAAAAGCCTGAGAACCGGGAAAGCCAATGGTGTTAATTCCAACCTGAAAGCCAGCAGGCTGGAGACCCAAGAAGAGCCAATGTTTCAGTCCAAGTCCAAAGGCAGGAAAACCTGACATCCCAGCTCAAGCAGTCAGGTAGGAGGAGTTCCCCATCACACAGCCTTTTTTTCTATTCTGGTCTTTGACTGTTTAGAAGAGGCCGACCCACATCAAAGAGGGCAATCTGTATTACCCAGTCTACAGATTCAGATTTTAATCTCATCTAGAAACACCGTAACACACATACCCAGAATAAATGTTTGGCCAAGTGTTTGGGCACTCAGTGGCCAGTTGAGTTGACATATGAAATTAAGCATCAAAAGTGTACATTTTAGTATATATAAAATTGTACAATTTTGACATGTTTATTGGTGGGGTTTCTTTTGTGAATTGCTTACTCATATCTTTGCCTATTTTCCTATTGGAGGACCCATTTAAAAGCTCTGTGCTTGTCTAATTAAAAGGCCATATAACAATTAATAAGCATGTTGAGAGCAGATATGAGCACCCATAATTCAAAACTATTTTTATTTTTGAATGTTATTTTTCATTGTGAAAGCTCATTGTTGCATGATGGCAGCCGTAATATATAATTTTATATCATGCTATGTTGATTTATTTTACATCAAATATTAAAAAATCACTTTACATCCTATTTTAAAATAAAAATGGGGAGGATAAGGCAGTTTGAAAAGAGGGCACTTGAGCTATAACCCAAGGTGAAAAGAAAGCTCTTATAACTTTATGATATTTCTTTCCCCTTCTTTACTTCCTATGTAACTGTTTTTATCTCATTACTTTGCTACTCACTCCAGAAATGGTCCAGGGCAAAGATTAAATAACATAACAAACCCACCAGCTTTGACTCCTTCAGTAAGTATTCGCTGGGGACAGGGAACTTAACTTGCACGTTGGAAAAATATAAGCAGGGCATAATGGTGGCCCCTGGCAATGCTGACACTGTGTAAATTTGACAAGGCAAGGCGGGTTCTCTTCTCAGACATAACCTAGCAAATTCTGCTCACTACAAATGGGTGCTGCAGATTCTAATTTGAATGGAGTTAGGAGCAGAGTATAAAGTTTTGGAAAACCATGTTCTGTTTTAAAAAAAAAAAAAAGTCATACCCAATCAAGTCTGAAAGTCACACACACAGCAAGGGACCTTTCAGACATGCTGAGCCCAGTATGTCTGAAAGGCTGCCTTTCTCCAAGGGGCTCAGGTATTATTTCCCTTGTACTCTAAGCAGTTATTTCTTGAAAGACACAGCTACAGACCAGCTTGAGGCAATTTTTCTTCAGCAAGGCAACCTCCGGCATTGGAAAAAAGCTGCACTTAGATTTAGAGACCCAGGAAACTGGGGAAGGGGGATGATGTCCTCACATTCATACCTGTCATGAGCACTGGGACAAGAATCCAAGCCTTGTTTCCTCAAGTGCTAAAAGGGATTAATGGCTTGAATATCATCTGGTTAAATTTAAGGTAATCTCTAATTATACGATTCTAAGTCTATTGGTTATTAATTTGAGTTCAGATCGTGGCTTTGTCTCTTATTAGATATGTAATCTAGTTAAAAGAGTTAACTATCTGTGCTTTTTTTACAGATAAAGAACTACCTCATTTACAAGTTGTAATGTCTGTAAAATGCTGAGCTCAATGCCTAGCACACAGCAACCAATTAACAGCAGTAGCTGGCATTTCTATTATCAAAAATAGTAATTACCTTTTCACTAACAGAAACCTTTCCTTTTCTATTTCTTACAAGTATTTAAAAATATTACTTAAAATGATCTAGTCATAGAGAGTAGTAATCCAATTTGCTAATCTTACAGATGAAAAATTTGAAGGCTAGATGTGGTCAAATCACCCAGGTAGTTAGTTCTAGAACCAGAATTGGAAACGTGGTTTCCTGACCTTCACCTCTTACTTCTACATCCCTCCCTAATTTCACTTCTGATCTGCCTTATTCCCAGACTAGGAACTCCCAACAGGCTGTGTTCTGGCGTCAAAGCCTCTGCTTTCCCTCAACCTTTCGAAAGGTTCCTCCAGGGAGAGAGGATAAAATCTCCTTCAGTTTTATTCCTGATCCATGTGCATTCCTAGTGGAGTAAGGCTTGCCCATCCTAACCTCAATTCCCTTACTTCCCCTGGACATTCAGTCAACCAGAAAAAGAGCAGCTCCTCGCTCTCGTTTTCTCTCTTCCTATCACCTGTGCCCTGCCATAACTCTCAGCATAATCCATGTGTCTGGTCACAGGGTTGATCATCCTCATTTTGATTTAAAATAACTAAAATGATTTTCCCAAAGGCAGCAGCCAATGTCCTGTGGAGGAAGAAAGAACACCTCTCTCTCTCTCTCTCTGCTTAATTAACGGAGTCTCCCTCCTCCCTATCAGTAAAATCTAATCAGGGGACTTCTCTGACATCTTGCTTCTCCATTTGGTTCCCCATACAAATGCGGATATCCCCAGGCACATTCTGGGTGTACAAGAAGATAGAGAACGAAGGCTGGAAAGGGTTAGAGATTTCCATCTCCTTCATGTCACAGATAGAGAAACTGAGGCCCAGAGGAGTTAAATGACAGCTTCTTTGATTCAGGAATTATGTGGTGGAGTTTACTGGATCAGACACTGAGAGAATTAGTAAACAAGCTCGAGAAGTTCAGTGCTTCAGAAACATCTGCAATACTTTTTCGTCTTTTCTTTCCTGGATGTGAATAAAGAAACAGAAGGATAGATGACAAACTGGCAGAGGCAATGAAAAGATGCGCCAGCAACCCTGGAATAGATCAAGAGAGATTTTTTGTCCTACCCTCCCCGGAGTTTTCAGTGGACTGTGGGAAGGGTAAGCAAGGACAGTACATCCCAAAGAGCGAGTGTCTGGATCACAGCTTTGGGAAGGGACTACAATCTGTATTTGCTGAGTTTTCTGGGGAAACTGGAACACACGCGCCTAAAGAATCAGCTTGCATAGCCAAGTTCATCATCAGGGAGTGGGAGCTGGCCTTATTTATGACCACTGAAGTTCATGTTGGTAAGCAGGATGAGAATTTATGGCACATCCCATACCAGGCTTCCTCAAAAGTTTCTAGGTATATGTATACACACACACACACACACATCAATGCCTTTTTCTTTCTGTTCATTTTGTCTATTCAACACTATTAGAGGTAGCAGAATTTAAGAAGCAGTTCTGGGGCACAGACTTAACTGTTCTGTATGACATATATTCCTGAGGGGGAACACAGTTTCATATTTCATTAAACTAGTCACGTGGGGGACTTGCAAGAGGGAATACTCATAAATGTTCTAAACTGGCATTGGACTACGGACATGGCAGGACTGAAGCCCAGGGTCAAGTACATAGTCCAAGACACAAAATCCACTTCATTCTCTTTTTCACCTAGTTATTCCTCCTCTGTCTCTGCCTTTTGGAACTTCACTTTGCTGTATACTGTGTGTGTAAAGGTAAAAAAAAAAATAAAACTTCTACACTAAATAGATTTAATCAGGATCATAATAAAAGTATATATGTATAGGTAAAGATGGAAGACTAAACAAACACATCTCAAAAATATATTTTTAAAGGCACAGAACCACATAAGGATTGGGCGAACGGGAGAGGACACACAAGTAACAAAATTCTGGAAACTGGAAAGCTGAGGGGCAAGCAAGGGGAAGAAACTTCAGGAGACACAAGAACACTGACTCTTAAGCCAAGCAATGGGGAAACAACACAAAGTACATCAATTTACACACCAAAATCCCCAATGGCAGCATCGTGTACCTCTAGAAGTGAGGAAAGAAGGAGAAAGGAAAGATCCAAAATAAGGAAGATGAGTTTTAAATCTATTTAGGCAGCAATTAGGTCCCCAGATCCAGTCCTTCAGTCCTTAAAATTTCTTCCACTCACCACAGAACATTATTGGAGATTTATTCTCCAGAAAAGTCAAAAGTAGAGTCTTTGTGCCTGCTGTCCTCCTGTTCAGTCAAGATGGAAAGAGAGAGATGAAGTGGGTATATCAGTACTGGATGGTGAGCTCTCTCTAGTCTTCTTCCCTAGTCTGCTCTCAGAATATTGGTCACCATGCCTTCACCCTCAAGGAAAGCTACTGGAAAAGCCTTCTCTAAAAAATATGACCAGCACAGGAGGAAAACCTAATCAAAGTTTCCCCAAAGAAATGGCCCAGCCAGCTAACCCTACAGTGACATTCACAGTTAACAAATCCCACTCGTGCTAAAGAACCATTTTAGTGTCCCCCTTGTAAACGTAAACAAACAACCAAGCATCACCAGATAAGCAGAAAAAAAGCAATCAGAGGAAACAGGTACTTTGTCTAACCTTTCGTCTCCCTGAATAATCAAAGAGCTGCAAAGATACTGCAACCTTGAAAAAAGAACAGAACAAAGAGGAACAGAGATTTAAAAGAAGGATTTTTCAGTCAAAAATATAAGTACATGCATATGTTATAAATGCATATATTTCATCATCTCCTTTATATACAAGGTTTCCCTCTAATTTGTCTTTGCGGTCCATGCCCGGTGACTGCTGTATGACTAGATTTTTCAGGCACTTCAGGGACAAAGATTACATATACAAAATCACAAAATGAAACATATGTACGAAAGTCCACTAAAATAGTTTTCTCATAAGAATTACTATAATATACACTATTTATCAAATGGCTACTAGGTACTAAGACTTAAGCTGGGTGCCTTTCATACGTTCTCTCATTTAATCCTCACAACCCTGCCAGGCAGTATAACTAGGGAGGTTAAGAAACCGGTTGGCACTTGGCTGGTAAACGAAGAAGCTGTGGTACAAGCCCAAACCTCCCCAAGTCTAAACCCTCTCAAGGGTAACAGGGGCAGTATGAAATGCATTCAATGGCTGGCTCCATTACCAGTAAATTTAGGGTCTTTGCTTAGACACAGTCTGGCTGGTCTGTCCTTGTTCTCTTGTTCACTCTCTTCTTCCATGTTGAGTCATCCA
Source organism: Hippopotamus amphibius kiboko (assembly GCF_030028045.1). Taxonomy (NCBI): domain Eukaryota; kingdom Metazoa; phylum Chordata; class Mammalia; order Artiodactyla; family Hippopotamidae; genus Hippopotamus; species Hippopotamus amphibius. The sequence goes on along the minus strand of NC_080203.1, from coordinate 98,065,431 downwards.
TGCACAAACCAATCTTCTGAACACTAAACACTTCATCCATGGTTAGGATAATGCTATCATTTTATACACAGAGAAACACACACATGCACACACACATTTTTGCATTTATCTTCCTGAGTTTATTATTTCTTTTCTCCCTCAGGAATTTTTTCCCCCAACTGTGTCTGGGCACATAGGACTGACAAGGTCTGGCGTGATTTGAAATCCTGATATTCAGGGCCCAGAGTTGTCATCCTTTCTGCTGAGCTGGCCATTCTGGTTAGTAATTATTTGGCCTTTTAAATAGCTAAGTCAACCTCAAACAGAACTGGCCCTCCTGTCAGTCTAGTAGCAAAAACAGAAAGTCCAGGTTAGAACATCTGTTCTGCCAAGTTAAAGGCTATTGTAAATTGGTGGTTTATTTAAATGAAGCTTTACAGCTGGTATAGAGTTCTCAGCGACACGAGTCCCGTTTTTATGGGACACAGCAGAAAAATTATCACAACCTAACCTCCTGCCGGCTATTAGCGTGCTGGCCTTCCCACCTTTTGGCCAGCTCTGAAGACTCACAGGACCCTGCTTCATGAAGGGTTGGTAGCATATGAGCCACAGCTTTACAGGGCCCCAAACTAAATTTTCTCAGTGCACAGAGCTAATGAGGCTTTGAGAATCGAGTCACATTGACCAGTCACACAGATATTTTCTGAAGACGGAGAGTACGAGCCATAGTATCTGGGCACTTGTCTTCTGTCACAGAAGATGGTTTGCTCCTCATTCTGAGATTTACTGTGGTTTTGGACTTCTGCTCATCTAGCCCCTGCTTTAGGATATCTCTTCTATACAGTCATTTGTCATTATCTGCAGGGATAGTTCCCAGGACACGAAACCCCACCCCCACCCATACATACCACGTTCTGCAGATGCTTAAGTCCCTTATATAAAATGGTGTAGTACGGTCAGCCCTCCACAGCCACAGGTTCCGCATCCACAGATATGGAGGGCCAACTGGATTTCCAGGATTAACAAAAGAGGATGGCGTGGGGTATCTCCTACTTAACAAATACATTAAAGTATGATTTTAACCCATTCTGTTTTGCACAGAATTTTGGAGAATTGTTGCTTCGAGGATCATTTACATCAGGATCACCTGAGAAGCTTGAAGCTTAGCTTAGGGTCTCCCAGAAACAGAGCCTAAGGTTTTGATATAGGTAGTTTGTTTGGGAAGGGAACTCAGGGAGTAGGAGTAAGAACTGAAGAAATAAAGGGGAAGGAGGACAAAACAACACAAGGATGCACTATCAAGCTGGCCGCTGCTCCTGGTGACTGGCGCTTGGTTTTGGACAGATCTCAAAAGACCCTAATGGAATTGGTCTCAGACCTGTTCACCTGAGGACAAGAGAGGGAAGCTTTTATTCATTGGATTTTATCTCCCATTGGTCACGGGTTGCCCATGGGGTGTTAATTCCGTCATAATCCTGAGATGTTCACGAGGCCTTGCTGAGTGGGCTGCAGCAGGCATTCTGTGCTGTTGTGTTGGAGAAACCTGGGGCAAGAAGCCAGAAGTTAAGAGGTGCTGCCTGGGGGTAAGGTGCTGCCAGGTACACCTGTATGGAATGGACCAAAATCTGCTTAGAACTGGTTGACATGAGGCTACTGGAGTCCAAGATGGGGCCAAAATTATAAGCGCAGCTCAAGAGGTTCCCAATACAGCATGTAAAAATGTCAGTTCCTGGTAATCTGTTCATTGTTATGAGTTGAATTGTGTCGCCTTCAAAATTCCTATGTTGAAGTTCTAACTCCCAGTACCTCAGATTGTGACCTTATTTGGAAATAGGGTCAGTGCAGATGTGCTTAGTTAAGTAATTCTTAACTCACTTAAGTTAAAGTACAGTGGAACCACAATCCAATATGACTGGTATCCTCATAAAAAGAAGAAATTTCGACACAGACACTCACACAGGGAGAACACCATATAAAGATTATAGTTAAAGACAGTATGGTACTGGCACAAAAATAGAAAGGAAGATCAATGGAATAGAATAGAGAACTCAGAGGTAAGCCCAAACACATATGGGCACCTTATCTTTGACAAAGGAGGCACGAATATACAATGGAAAAAAGACAGCCTCTTCAAGAAGTGGTGCTGGGAAAATTGGACAGCTACATGTAAAAGAATGAAATTAGAACACTTCCTAACACCAGACACAAAAATAAACTCCAAATGGATTAAAGACCTACATGTAAGGCCATACAATATAAAACTCCTAGAGGAAAACATAGGCAGAACACTCTATGACATTCATCAAAGCAAGATCCTTTAGACCCACCTCCTAGAATCATGGAAATAAAATCAAGAATAAACAAATGGGACCTAATGAAACTTAAAAAGCTTTTGCACAGCGAAAGAAACTATAAACAAGACTAGAAGGCAACCCTCAGAATGGGAAAAAATAGTTGTCAACAAAACAACGGACAAAGGATTAACCTCCAAAATACATAAGCGCTCATGCAGCTTCATAGCAAAAAAGCAAATAACCCAATCCACAAATGGGCAGAAGACCTGAATAGGCACTTCTCCAAAGAAGACATACAGATGGCCAACAAACACATGAAAAGATGTTCAACATCACTAATCATCAGAGAAATGCAAGTCAAAGCCACAATGAGGTATCACCTCACACCGATGAGAATGGCCATCATCACAAAATCTGGAAACAACAAATGTTGGAGAGGGTATGGAGAAAAGGGAACTCTCCTGCACTGTTGGTGGGAATGCAAGTTGGTACAGCCACTATGGAAAACAGTTTGGAGGTTCCTTAAAAAACTACAAATAGAACTACCCTATGATCCAGTCATCCCACTCCTGGGCATATACCCAAAGAAAACCATAATCCCAAAAGAAACATGTACCATAATGTTTATTGCAGCACTATTTACAATAGCCAGGACATGGAAGCAACCTAAATGCCCATCAACAAATGAATGGATACAGAAGATGTGGCATATATATACAATGGAATATTACGCAGCTATAAAAAGGGATGAGATGGAGCTGTATGTAATGAGGTGGAGAGACCTAGGGTCTGTCATACAGAGTGAAGTAAGTCAGAAAGAGAAAGACAAATACTGTATGCTAACTCACATATACAGAATCTAAAAATGGTACTGATGAACTCAGTGACAAGACAAGAACAAGGATGCAGATGCAGAGAATGGACTGGAGAACTCGAGGTTTGGCGGGGCGGGGGGTGAAGGGGAAGCTGAGACAAAGTGAGAGAGTAGCATAGACATATATATACTACCAACTGTAAAACAGATAGCCAGCGGGAAGTTGCTGTATAACAAAGGGAGTTCAACTCGAGGATGGATGATGCCTTAGAGGACTGGGACGGGGAGGGTGGGGGGGAGTCGAGGGAGGGTGGGGGGGGAGTCGAGGGAGGGAGGGAATACGGGGATATGTGTATAAATACAGATGATTGAACTTGGTGTACCTCAAAAAAATAATAAATAAATAAATTAAATGAAAAAAAAAAAAGATTATATTTATTTTGCCAGAAACCAAGGAAGTACCAGAAGTTAAAAGAGAGGTCTGGAGCAGATCCCTTCCTAGCACCCTTAGAGGGAGCGTGGCCCTGCTGACACCTTGATCTCCAACTTCTGGCCTGTAAAATTGTGAGACAATACATTTCCATTGTATAAGCTACCCAGTTTGTGATACTTTGTTACAGCAGTCCTAAAAAAACAATACACCCATAATCTATTGGATCACTGTCCCTGGTGGTATCATCTGCACATCTGCATTTATAACAATGTCTGCAGGAAGTTCCATGTGCACTCTTTTTTTTTTTTAATAAATGTATTTATTTATTTATTTAATTGGCTGTGTTGGGTCTTTTTTGCTGTGCATAGGCTTTCTTTTTAGTTGCGGTGAGTGGGGGCTACTCTTCGTTGTGGTGCGCAGGCTCCTCATTGACGTGGCTTCTCTTGTTGCAGAGCACAGGCTCTAGGCACGTGGGCTTCAGTAGTTGCAGCACATGGGCTCAATAGTTGTGGCTCACGGGCTCTAAAGCGCAGGCTCAATAGTTGTGGCACACGGGCTTAGTTGCTCTGCGGCATGTGGGATCTTCCTGGAGTAGGGATCGAACCCGTGTCCCCTGCATTGGCAGGCGGATTCTCAACCACTGCGCCACCTAGGAAGCCCTCCATGTGCACTCTTAAGTTTAAGAAACCTAGTCTAGAGTGAAATAAATATTGTAGTGCCTGCACTCCAGGGAGAACAAATCCAAAAGAGCATGTGAAAACCTAAAACCATGCATTGGATGCAGAACAATATCAGATGTAGGGGATTCTCTTTTCAAATGTCAATTCACATAGCACAGTTTAGGCTATGGTTGTTACTCAAAAACAGGGGCTAGAAAAATAATGAAGGACCAGACTACAACATCATCCTCAGACTCAAAACCTTTGCAAAGGGCAGAGTAGATCAATTAAGGCCCACCATGCCACTGTACTTTCTCAGTCTCTATCAAAACATGGATGTGTGTGTGTGTATACATATATATATGTACATACATATATATATACACATGTATCCATATATATAGTCAGGTATAGCTTATTGAGAAATAAATAGGAACTAAGTGAAAAGAAAGCACATTAACCTGTTATTTCAAAGTGCAATGGAAGTGTTCAGTGTATGTAAATGCTAAAGAAAACACAGAGCAAATGCAAGAGATAGAGTGGGGAACACTAAAAAGAGGACTTTTGAAACCATCAACAAATGCCTATTCTATCTTTGTAAGTGAGTAAAACCACTTGAGGGCAGGAACCATGTCTATCCCCCTTTATAAGAGTAGACACTCAAGGGGAATGCAGTGGTTAGGACTCTATGCTTCCACAGCAGGGGGCATGGGTCCCATCCCTAGTGGGGGAACTAAGATCCCACATGCTGTGCAAAAAAAAAATAGAAAAAAAAGAGTAGACACTCAGTAAGTGTTTGCTGAGTGCAAAAACTCTGAACAGTCTCTGAGACACAGAGAATTCCTGCTCTCAGAAGACTTGGATTCTTGTTCCAGTTTAATGGTCCCTCTACCATTTTTCAACCACTCTACAGATTGGTTGGTTTGTGCTCTCATCTCTTGGGCATTGTGCTTCAAGCTCAGATAGGAAATAACTTTGAACTCTCAATTTGGTTTGTTCCATCTGCTAGCAACTTTTTCCAAAATCCTGGAGTTCATTATATGTCCACCATTCCATGGGAATTTTCTCTTGACCTCTGGTGTGACAAAGTACTCAATAAATATTCTTTTTTATTTATAAATTTTTTTATTTTTATTTATTTTATTTTTTGGCTGTGTTGGGTCTTTGTTGCTGCACGCAGGCTTTCCCTAGTCGCAGTGAGCAGGGGCTACTCTTCATTGTGGTGCCCAGGCTTCTCAGTGCTGTAGCTTCTCTTGTTTTGGAGCACGGGCTCTAGGCACTCGGGCTTCAGTACTTGTGGCACATGGACTCAATAGTTGTGGCTCAAGGGCTCTAGAGTGCTAGCTTAGTAGTTGTGGCACACAGGCTTAGTAGCTCCGTGGTATGTGGGATCTTCCCGGATCACGGCTTGAACCCGTGTCCCCTGCATTGGCAGGCAGATTCTTAACCACTGCGCCACCAGGAAAGCCCTCAATAAATATTCTAATGAAGTTTTAGGGAATGAACAAATGGGTGAACAGATGTGGCACAGGAGAGTACTTGTCACATGAACAACCATTTTTAGGGTGAGGGTAATGTAGGCTAGAAGAGAGTACGTTCATATAAATTTTTTCGAAACGGGTAACCAAGCTACACACAAATTGAAAATATGGGGAAGTTGAAAATAAGAGCCTTAAAATGAAACCTGCCTAATACAGAAGGGACAAGAACAGATTCAGAAGGATATATAGAGAAATAAACCATTGTTTTTCTTTTAGACAAGAGGTGTGGGGAGAGAAAGAACAGAAAGGTGTAATAAAAAGCCCAGAGGGTAGTTGCCTGACAGATCTACAGCAATTGAGAAGAATTTCTTACAAGCAATCTTTTCTAAATTTCTAAGTTGAGTGACTTTCTCTTGCAACTAAATGACTCCTGACTAATAGAAATGGCCACCAATAGAATTTAGGCTCAGTGGGGGTAGGAATTTTTGCCCGTTTTATTCACATCAAATAGAGTTTGGTGCAAAACAGAGCCTTAAAAGAGGCATACATAAATCTACAAAGCTGGAGATATGATTCAAGCTAAAAGATGATTTTGTAATCTCCTTGCACTACAGCCTAAATTGAAGAGGTTTAGAATTAATATGGAAGGTGTACCAGGGTATCTTCCATTTACCCCTCCAGATCTGTTATCCATCACTCTCCATCCTGCTCTCTGCCTTGAGAGCCTGGTCAGTATAAACTCTATCAATGTATTCCTTGTCCTTTAGTTTCTAGGTGGGTTTGGCTCATGAAGGCCCTTGGCAGAAGATCAGGGAGAAAATTAAGTGAGGTCAGGGTATTTATTTCCATATTTCCCTCCCTGCCAGTTTGCCTTGAGCTGGATGGGTTCCTGAACCAAAGGCAACCTTCTCTATAAGACTCTGGCCTTCTGGGTCCCAGTAAGTGCTTTCTTATCTCCCTTCAAGCTAAGCAGTAGTACCACCTTTACAGTTACCAGCACTGAAGTCTGTGATTCCTGCAATATCGTTTACGGTTTCCCTATATCCTGCCCACATCTTTATCAATAGTGCCTTTATTAATCCCTCCTTAAATTATCCTAATTCAAGAGTATCACTTGTTTCCTATTGGGACCCTGGCTAATATAGGGAGAGTTCAAATTAGTTCTTTTCCAAAATAATCTCTCTAATGTGCACCTTGGTCTCTAAAAATTACAGTTCATTGAAAATGGATTTTCATTTGAAATCATCTAAGGAGTGAAGGAGGCAAATATTCGTGAGAAAGAGGATTACATTTTATCTAAGAAATTCTTCTGCAGATGTATCTGATGGCTACAGCAAAGACAAACCAGTGACATATTTTTGCAAACATTTCCATTTGCAGGCATGATCAATCTGTCCATAACATGCTATTCTGCAGAAGTTCACAGACTTACAGACTTGAGAAAGATGGAAAAAAATCTATCAGTTTGGGACTTCCCTGATGGCGCACTGGTTAAGAATCTGCCTGCCAATGCAGGGGACACGAGTTCGAACCCTGGCCCGGGAAGATCCCACATACCACGGAGCAACTAAGCCCGTGTGCCACAACTACTGAGCCTGCGCTCTAGAGCCCGCAAGCCACAACCACTGAGCCTACGTGCTGCAACTATTGAAGCTCACAGGCCTAGAGCCTGTGCTCCACAACAAGAGAAGCCACAGCACTGAGAAGCCCACACACTGCAAGGAAGAGTAGCCCCCGGTCGCCACAACTGGAAAGCCCGCAGTCAGCAATGAAGACCCAACACAGCCAAAAATAAATAAATAAATAAATAAATATTAAAAAAAAAATCTACCAGTTTGTTCTTTGCATAAAGCCATTTGTAACATTTCTTTCTTCCTGGGTTTGTAATAAGTATATGGTGTTGGAGATGGGGGTGGGGGAACCTGAGAAATAATTACCTTAGAATTGTCTGGTTCTACATATACTGAAATTAGTCTGATTGTTTACCCATCTTATTTAGATGCATTTTTAAATGAATAGGACCTTAATTTGGGGTTCTATAGCTCATGGAACTCCAATTCTTTGAAAGACTATAAGAGGATTGCAAGCATGTGAGCAATACCACCTCCCAGAAAACAATTCAGAAGACTAGGTTTGCCTTCTGCACATGGCAGGGGCCATTCTAGCTAGGCCAATCAGCAAAGATAAGTTCACCACACTACTTGAACATAGCTAGACCCTGAGGCAGGGACCAAGTTTATCTTGTTCGTATCTTTATGGCAAGTGCCATATAGAAGACACTCAATAGTTATGGAGTGAGAAACACTCAATACAAACTTCCAAAAAAATCAGAAAAGAAGACACTCAATATTTGTTGAAAGAATTAATGATTAGCCATTAAATTGTCACAGAAAGAGGATATGGAAGAGGGAAAACGTGAAAAACAGGAGGATTCCTTTCCCTAGGCTTTTCTTTAGACTAGGATATTTCTTTGGCTAATGCTGAGGAACTGGGCTGCAGGAGTCTAGTTTAACTTTGCATGTAATTATCTACGTACTAAGTGTCCAGCATTACATCATAACAGAGAAACAGAAAACACGGCCTCTGCCTTCACAGCGATTATAGAATTTGTGTAGTTCTTTATCCTGGTTTTCTCTTTTGTTTTCTTTTATGGCCTCAAGATACTTTGAATGACTATTTGACATGCAGTGCATAGCAGCCAGTGTTTCCATGTTTTCTGCTTGTACCTCGCGGTACCCATTCCTCCAAAATGTGACCTAGAACAGTTGTCAAATATATTTAATGCCTTCCTTGTTTCTATCCTTTGTTTCTTTACTTTTTTGGCTCCATTGTAAACAATGAGTGGGTGATGAACCCACCGAAAATTGAGAGCAAAGAAGGGCCTTTGGGAAATGTGCATTTTCCCAATGGGGAAGATAAGCTGAGACAAAGTTAATAGCAACAAGGTGAGACGAAGCCTGGCATGCCTGCATTGTGACTGTATACTAGAGGTGCTTCAGCTCTGGCAAAGGCCTTGGTGGCTTTCTCTGCAAAAGTGTGTTTCAAAAGTCCTTGCAGAAAAGATATACTGAAAGCCTGGAGCAGGGGCAGAACACTAGGGACAGCAGAAAGTTGGCTTTAGCCTTGGCATTTATCCAAAATGTAATATTCCTTTTATATCTCAACCTTTGAAAGGCTGAATAGCCAAACGCCCACATCAACATCTGGCCTCCTTGAATACGTCCATAGTATTAAAAAGGCATGTCATCCTTTCAGATTTATCATTTACACGAGTATTTATTTTTGAATATGTATAAATAATCCATAACCAGGAATAAAAATCTATTTATGAGATTTATAATGCTGAAATTCCATCAGTCCATTGAAGAATATATATATATATGAGTAAAATGTAATTTTTAAAGATTTAATTGCTATATTTCAGCATATATAAACTGAGTTATCTCAAAAGTAAGATGTTTTATATAGTTGTTATTTTTGCCCACTCATTGTTTTCTTATTAAAAGTCTTTACATAGTAGGAAGAACCATGGGTACCTAAAAAGGTAAAGTGTGACTGGGGTGCTATGAATCATAGGGAAGAACAGATTTTCATAGATAAGAGCCAGGGACGTTCTGTCTCTTGGTCTGAGTCCACTTAGATCAAGATATCCAATTTGAGAAAGATGAGGCTCAAGGAGCATAAGTGACAGTCCGGCAGCTATTCTATGGTGACCTAGGCTAATCTCTGTCCCTTTGCAAACAGTCCAATTTGGAATTTTAAAGTCCTTTTCCACACAGACCCAGGGAATCAGTGAGTACAACATCTTTCTCCTTTCACAGGTGACAGAATCAGATGCCAGAAAATTATGTGACATACTTATTGTCACAGAGCTAAATTAAGTCTAACTACACCACTCTTGAAGAAATAAGAATGAGATAATTAAATTAAGAGAGACCAATCTCTGATATGTAAATCTATTTAATTAAAAATATACTTGAGTTAAATAGAGATGGAAGTGCATCCCACTGGTGCATTTAGGTTGGCACACTGGACAGGCATGATATTAATAAGTGAGCCAATCCTTTTTCTTAACATTGCACAACCTTCAGGAATAATTAAAATCCTGTGCCCTTTGAAAATAAACCCTCATCCTCCATTTAGGAGAGTGATTTTCAAACTGTGCAACTCAGAGTCCTCTCAGGACCACCATGTGGGGATAATGGGACTTTGAGGACCTGACTTCCTCTGCTTCAACCGGAACATTCCCTTATTCCCACTTCCATCCATTTCATATATTGAGGGGGAAATAAATTCACATTATACACACACACACACACACACACACACACACACACGTATCTTTTTTTCTTACTCTAAAATAAGCAGAGGTGGGACACAGCTACATCGTGAGCCTCCTGATATGATACTAAGAACAATGTAGCATTACTTCATTGGCATTCCTGACAAAAATGCATAACCTGTTCTATTCGTGAGAAAACAAGCAGATAAACCCAGACTGAGGGACATTCAGTGATGTGCTGGAGTTGCCGTATGCATAGAGCTCACGAGAACTGACTGTGCACAGTTCTCTCCAATAACACATTCAGCAACATCACATCAGTAGCTTGACATCAGCCACAGTAGGAATATTTATACCACAGAAATCGGCAAATGCTACCCAGCAGGATTTTTTTTTTTTTTTTTTTTTGGAGAGACATCTGTTAAAGATTTACCAGATCACTGCTGGACATTATACAAAATACTGTAATTGGCCTGTACATTTTGAGAAAATGTTCCGTATTAAAAGAAACTAAAGAATCACAACAGCTAGGTGCATACATAATCACTGATTGGTTCCTGAACAGGAAACACATTTTGTTCTCAAAGAGATTACTGAAATAATCTGTAAAACTGGAATATGAATTTTAGATTAGATAAAACAAATGTGTCTCCCTTAAGAACAAGGATATTTTCTTACATAACGAGAAAGTAATTATCAAATTCAGGAAATGTAACATAATACAATATTGTTAATGGGTAAAGGAGTATGATGTATTTAGCATACTCTCAAAAAGTTCAGGAAAAAGAATACTTATAAATATACAGAGAGAGAAAATGATAAAACAATGTGGCAAGGGGACTTCCCTGGTGGTCCTGTGGTAAAGAATCCACCTTGCAACCCGGGGGACAGGTTCGATCCCTGGTTGGGGAACTAAGATCCCACATGCCTTGGGGAAACGAAGCCCTCACATCACAACTACTGAGCCTTCATGCCTCAACTAGAGAGCCCGCGTGCAGCAAACGACAGAGCCCATGCACTCTGGAACCCACGCACCACAACTAGAGAGAAGCTTGCATGCCTCAACAAAGATCCCGCGTGCTGCAACTAAGACCCGATGCTGCAAAACCAAACCAAACAACAACAACAACAACAAAAATGTGGCAGATGTTTCCCATTGATGCATTAAGATAAAGGTATACAGAGATCTCTGTATTCTTCCTGAAACTTTTAGAAAATTTGTTACATATGTATTTTTTAACTTTTTATTTTGAGAAAATTCCAAACATTTCAAGGTTTAAACCTTGCCAATCCTCAAAGAAATACATGGTAACACAGTAAAGTCATGTTTTACATCATTAAAATAATAGAATCATTTACAATGATAACACCCAGTGCGGGCAAGTGAGGTGACAATGTTTGGTGGATTCTAAATTGCCACAAACATTTTGGAAAGCAATCCAGCAAAATTTCAAAATTCATAAGCCTGTGACCAAGGAGTTTCTCTTTTCAAATCTGAGGCTGCTCTGTAGGGCAAATATTACAAACCCACACAATTGTCCTGTAGGAATACAACTGAGTAAATTACGGCACAGCAACTCATGAAAAAGTATAATTATTAAGACTGTGTAACAACATGGAAAACATTTTTATGTGAAAAATCAGAATATAAAATATTCTATAACTACAAAATTATTTAAAATATGTGTATGAATACCAGAAGGCAATACAGAAAAATGAAAGCAGTTGCTTTATGAGTATGGTAGAATTAAGGGAGGGATGTTTTCTGCTTAAAACATCTTTTAACTTGTGATTTATGGTTATAAATATTATAACATTTAACTATAAAAAATAAGTTCAGGGTAGGACTTGAACTCACAAAACTGACTCCACCACACAATTTTCTCATGGCCTGAAGCTGCATTAGAAAATAGGAAGTGCAGGTCTTTGGGGCCGATTGGTGGGCTTTTCCTCTCTTTTCAACACCCTTCTTCCTAATGTCCCACATCTCAGGTGTATGCCCAGTGTTCTCAAATAGCTAAGGAAAGTGTATATCACATGCAGTAATTCCCCACTAAATATGAAATGTTACGTTTCCACCCCTAAGAAGATTCACATTTTCAAAATAGAAAGTGTTTACAGAATACAACCACAAACCCAAGTTCGTGCTACGTGTTGTAAGCTTCAAAGTACAAATACAGGGGAAAAGAACACATAATAATAAAGTAATTTCAAACAGTGCATTTCAAAGATCCTTGGCGGGGGCAGCAAGGAGAGTGTGTAGGAGAGACTATCCTAGGGCCCACGGAATGATGTCACAGGAACAGCCAGCGCTCCTGCTCTGAGGCAGTGTGTCTCACTCAGACTCTACACATGTGCTATTTTTCTTCCTCCACTCACCTGTCAGCTCAGGCAACAGCAAATTTTATATCATTCTTCATGCTGAGTTTTTCTTTCTCCCAGTCACTTGTTCGTAAATTTCCCTCACTGCATCATTGAAATCTGTCCCAACATTCCTGATAAATTCCTCATGCCCTTACCTCCTGTCATCCGTAACATTATCGCCCTCTTTCCTATGGATTCTCTTCATATTCAGCTCCAAAAACCCCAGTGAGTGTTTTCTCACTGTTTGTCTTCTTACAAATGCAGGGGAAGAAAAAATTCAGCTTGTCAACTAATTGGATCATCTCCATGCATATTTAAGAAAGGGGGCAAAGTGGTCAAGCTTGCTTTCAAGAAGTCTTCAAGGCATCTCTTCAGCTGTTTTTCTGAACTCCACTTCCCTGCTCCCTCATTAGTTCTTATTTCCTCCCTTGCAAAGCTGAAGAGCCAGGGTCAGGGAGAGGATGTGGGACAGGTTGTTTTGACAAGTGCAACTGCAAAGGAGATGTTCCTTGTAACCATAAGGAGTCGTTTTGGAAGCTTTTCCTCTGAAATAGTTTGGGAAACACAGAGAACTCAATGCAATCGTAGAGCTTATAGTAAATGTGTAACAAGTACGGGCATAAATATTGCTCTATTTATTCTCTGGCTAGGCATAATATGAACTTGCACAGCAGAGAAATACAGAGACCTGATCATTTAAGTGGGATAATGCTCCTTATGCCATGGGATTGGCCATTGTGGAGGCTGATCAAGTCTCTTCTGGTCGCCCAAGAGGAGCTGAACCTAGGATGGAGCATCACTTCATCATCATCCGTGCTACTTCATTCTCCCCAACACTCTCCTTCCTTCCATTTCTCACCTCTAGTGGATGTTGTCATTTGTGTATAATCCAGATCCCACTTGAACACTGAGGACTTTCCCGCCAGCTGCTCAGTGTGTTGATGGTAGATAACCCTCACTTTTCAGCCCCCTCTACAAGGGTTGCTTCAGTGAAAAAAAGCCCCTTATTGAAGGTCATTCCCCACCCCACCCACTCAATACCTGGTTAACATAGGAGTATAAAAGCTTTGGTTGAGATCGCATTGCAGTCCAACGTCCCCCTCTGCCCAATCCTGCTTTCATCCTTCCCCACATATAATAAACACCCTGCACGTTAATCTCTGCTTTAGCCTGCTTCCCAGGGAATTCAACCTGCAACACCACTCTACGCACCTGCAACACCACTCTACGTGCTTCAAGCAGAAGAGAGATTTCATACATGGAATTAAGCTATGAAAGTGTTGGGTAGACTGAGCAGCAAAAAGGGGAGGTCAGGAAGAAGCTTCTACTGCCCAGATAGGTGTCCAGTGCTGTGTTGACTGGTCTAGAGAAGAGGTCATGTGATCCACAGCCATTCTCCAAGAGCCCCCAACACCTTCTGCATATAAGTGGGCATGTAATAGAAATCATCGTTCCCATCATCTTTCAAATTTTTCCTGGCGACACCAATATTTGCAGTTACCCTAGGAAAGGAATACTACTTTTGGTTCATTATCCTGGTAGGGGAAGGAAATTCCAGGGGTTTTTACTAGGCCCTTCCTACTGGAACGGCTGTCCCTTTATAAGCACAGGAGCCAATGAGGGGATTCTGCCGGATGCTCAGTCTCTCTATCCCAGCCATGCTTCCAAAACTGGGGAAATAATCACAGTCTCAGCCTAAAATTCTATGTCACCTAACCTCTGGCAACCACTCTGATTTTGGGCCACAGCAGCGTTTGAGAACTCCAGGATTAGCACTAAGCCTCTATCTAGTCATCCTTGAGGTGGCTGTTTCCCATTCCCCAGTCCATGTTCACTCTGATAAATGGCTCCAAGTCTTCGGGGGGGAAGGTTTAGAGGCAAAATGACAGCGTATGCTTATGGCAATGTCACAAGGATCCTCTTTCAAGGGACCCAGTATCCCCTTTATTCAAGGGGCTCTGTTTCTCTGACCTGGCTTAAGTCTGGGAACAGTGTGAGGGGCCACGATTCTCATTGTGATAATTCAAGTGTGGTCTCTCTTTACTAGATTTAGCTTTTTTCCCCACAGATCATATAGGTCCTATAATATTTCAGTAGGTGGGTGCTTTGGGGCACCTTTCAAAAGCCCAGACTTTTAAGACTGAAGCACCTACTCCCCCAACTGTTGAGCATGTTAGCAGCCAACAGTTTGCAGCAAAATCCCTCTTTGGGGCTTGCCTGGGTCCAAAGAGATAGCTGTGTTGCCCAAGAGCATGCCTGTACCCAATGACTGGTTAGTGCAGGGGCAAAAAGGGCAGATTCCTTTGCTCCAAACATGAACTCTCTGCAGGTCCATCTCAGCTTCAAAGCTCACCGTAGGATCAACTGTAGCCTCTGTTGTGACTGCATCAAAGTTTGACTTTGTTTTCTGCCCAATCCTGCTTCCTTCACGTCTCCACAGGTGCTAGTCCCAAGAGCACTCCCCAGTAAAATCTCACAATGCAAATCTTATCTCAGAGTTTGGTCCTGAAGAAGCTGAGCTCTGACAATAGGCTAATAACTTATTTCAGTCCTAGGGACACTGAGATCAATTAGGCACCCCCAAAGATGCCCACATGGCAGGAAGAAACTTTCTGATTGCTACTCTTGCTCTGCTGCCATGGCAGTAATTGCCCCTACTTTGTCTCTAGTAGTTAAATGCCTTCCCTTGGACGTTACCATTCTGGAATTCCATTATGCCCAATAAAATAAGGAAGCCCGGTTCAATGGCGGCATCTCTCACTGTCATTGCTAACCTGAAGAAGATACCTATGACGGAGCTTCCAAAGCTGCCCCACCCATGCATTTCTCAGTGCCTTGAGAAGTAGAGAGTATGTCATTTTCATCTTGCCAGGGGATACAGTGGGAGAGGTGGGGAAATGGGAACACACAGTAAATACACTCCAACATTCCTGTCTCTCTAAGCCCTTGGATTTCTTCAGGCTACTTCTGGCATCTCAACTGTAATGAATATAGGCCACTCTTGGGCCCAGGTTTTAGTAAACTATTCCCAGCCATTTCAGGTAACACATATGGTCCAATCTGTCTGGAATGACCAGACTGTTGAGTTTCTGGATAAAGCACAATGTATTGATAATAGGTATATTTAGCCAACGTTATGTTTCATCCTTCATCATCTAGTAACTTTAGAATTCATTCTCATGTGTATTTCCTAGATTATTGTTGACACAATTTAGCAAAATCCTTGCCATTTCACCAATGTTTAAGTTATCTCCTCGCCAGTGTGTCTTGGCACTTGTGCCTCACTGAATGTGCTATCACAGGACTTCAGCTGTAGGTCTGGGTGAAATGGAAGGTGGTAGCAGTGGGTTTTGATAAGACTTGGCCTCCCTTGCAAGGTAACTTCTTTCCAATAGATTAGTACAGAAATTTCAAACAAGAGAAAAGACACATTCTCCCTGAGACAAGTGTCCCAGTGTCTCTGCCGAGGTCCATATTCACCATCTGGTGGCTCTCAAGCTGAATGCCAAGTTGGGTCTCATTTCTTCTCTCCTCACTGCCCAGTGCAATACTCACATATACACATGCATCACATGCTGTCCTTCCATTAGTGCATGGTCATTCTCCTTAAGCTTGTCACTATGCAACATACTTCTTTAAGAACTTTTATTGAGATACAATTGACATACAATAAACTGCATATATTTAAAGTGTACAATTTGATATTTTTTTCTTATTACTAATGTATATATGGCAATCCCAATCTCCCAATTCATCCCACCCCAACCCCTCCCACTTTCCCCACTTGGTGTCCATATGTTTGTTCTCTACATCTGTGTCTCTATTTCTACCTGGCAAACCTGTTGATCTGTACCATTTTTCTAGATGCAACATACTTTTTATTCCCTCACTTTTAGCCAAGTTTACTCAAGTTGAAAAGTATAACAGATATGACCCTGGATTCTATAGCATGTGGGCTCATCCTGCCACGAGGCAGCTAAAGTTGAGTGACCAGAGCACAGGGAGAGATGCCACACTGACCTTGGCCTGCTTTAGTCACCCATGTAAAGAGGGTTTAATTATGGGCACGAATACCTCAGTTTCCTAAGTCCCTGTATGTGTGCCATCTGTTAAAAAAACTAAGAGCTCTCCTATGGGTCTTACAAAACAGATATATATACTGGAGGTGAATAAAAATATTACATCCTTTGTAAATGGTAATAAAGCTCCAAATCCAAGCCCCAAGTCCTAGAGAAACTTGTCTGAGGTCACACATTTAGAAGAACTAGATTCTCTACTCAGATTTGCCTCCATCTAACTCCCATTACAGTCACGTGAGTAGATAGATGAGGAGGTACATCATGCTTACATTCAAAGTAACATTAGGCAGAAGAAAGATAGCGGTGAAGAAGAAGGACGTGGAGTGCATCCCTCTCTACAGATGCATCAGGAATACACCAAAAGACACAATAATTCCCACAGAGAACCAGCTGAACACCAGCAAACGACCTCGGACACCAGAAAAGACTGAAAAGATCCCAACATAACTGGGTAGAACAGAGAGGAAAAAACAAAAGGAGAAAGAGGAGGAGAAGAAAGAAAAGGGACGGATCCAACACCCTTCAGGCAGGGGGATCTGAAACACAGGGGAGATTGTCGAACTGGGGGAAACGTCCCTTATCTGATGGGAAACCCCTTCTCCAACGGGGAATTTCCCTGGGTCAGAAGGGAGGCATTTGGGACTGTTCAAAGAGGGGGAAGCAGCTGAACTGTGGCAGACGGGAAAGAGGGAGAAACACACAGAGGGTCCGCACCACGGCTCAGCATGTCTGGACTGAGACGTCAATTCACGTGGGAACCAGAGAACTGGTTCAGGGTGAGAAACATTGTTGGCAGTGGGGAGATGGACTGAGATGACAGGTGGGAAGAAATCCGCAGTGGAGAGTGCCTACCGCGGAAAGCTGTGTGGCCATAGTGGCGGCTCAATACTGCTGACTCACAAGCAGGGCAGAGGAGCCGCGGGTTTAGCCTCTCTCTCAGCACCTGCATCGGACAAAGGAAGGACCCCTCTGGGCCTGGCTAATGCACTCAGGGATAACAAAGGCCCCCGGGCAGGGCTGGCCTAGAGTGCCTGCAGCCGAGAGCCAAAAGCCTGCAGAGTGGCCCAGCTCTGGAGACATTCTGTTTACCCCGAGCCACCAGCATCCCTCTGCAAAAGGCATCACTATGGCCAAGCTGTAACCAAGGCAGGGCACCCTGGCAGAGTCATAGCAGTGGGGAGGAGCCGCAGTTGTAGTCGCTCTCTCAGCCTAAGCTGCCGGTGTCCCTCTGCAACAGGCATGGCCCAAGCCACCCGAGCCACCCAAGCCCCTGCGACCCAGGCTGGGCGCCACTGCTCACTCACTCCCAGGGGAAGGAGCCACTATTGTACCCTCTCTCTCCCCACACACCGGCACTTACAGACAAACAATAAAGGAAGCTCTGCTGGTCGCAGAGTAATACAAAAAGTCTGAGGCAGGTAGAAGGACACTTACAGCTGAGACCCCAAGGAAATAGAAATATCAGTATTAATTCTACTGATTTGGTCCATTCTGGGGTCAGTTCTAGTTTTTATTTATTTATTTATTTATTTATTATTAATTATGATCTAAGTCCTAAGGGATCTACATGTTTTATAACATATTTTTTATTCTATTTTTATTTTTAGCCTTTTTATAATTTCTATTTCTAGCTAAGTTTTTTACAATGCTGACTGTATCTCTCCTACCTTCTTTTCATCTCTATCTTTTATAGATTTCTATTTCTTTCTTTTTCTTTTCATATTTCCAGTCACACTATGCTCTTCTGTTGCCCTGTCTTCTATCCTTTTTTAGTTTCTTTTATCTTAATATACTTACAACCAATATTATTGCTTGGCTCTGTTTCCTTGCTTTGTTCTCCAGATGACACACTGCTTTGGTTTTTATTATTAGGTTTGGTCTTTATCTTAGTTCTGGTTATAAATGTCTGATTTTGTTTGGGGAATCTTCAGTCTGTCTGATTGTACTCTCGCTCTTTATTATATTTGATCCTAGCTTTCAAAATTTCCCTGGATATGTGTCTGTGTGTCTCTGGTTTCTTGTTTTGTTTTTTTCTTTAATTAATTACAATCTTAGTCCTAAGGGAGCTACACATATTATAACATATTTTCTCATTCTTTTATTCTATTTTTTCTTCTATTTTTATTTTTAGACTTTTTACATATTTCTATTTCCATCTAAGTTTTTTGTAGCGCTAACTTTATATTTTCTACACTCTTTCCTTCTCTTTTATACGTTTCTATTTTTTTCTCTTTTCTTTTTCTTTTCATATTTCTAGTCACACTATGCTCTTCTGTTGCCCTGTCTTCTATCCTTTTTTGGTTTCACTTATCTTAATATACTTATAACTAATATTATTGCTTGGCTCTGTTTCCTTGCTTTATTCTCCAGATGACACACTGCTTTGATTTTTCTTATTAGGTTTTGTCTTTATCTTAGTTCTAAGTATAACTGTCTGATTTCATTCTGAGACTCTTAAGTCTGTCTGGTGGTACTCTTTCTCTTTATTATATTTGATCCTAGCTTTCAAAATTCCCCTGGATTTGTGTGTGTGTGTGGTTTTTTGTTTGTATGTTTGTTTGTATTGTTTGTTTTGGTTGTCAATTTCTGTTTGTTTTCTCTTTCATTGTCTGATGGTATACTGGGGTTCTTCTGTCAGGTCTTTCTACTGCCTTATGTTCTATTAGATTCAGTATTTGTGTGTCTTATACATGTATGCGTTTCTTTGACTTATATTTGTTTGCTTAAAAACTCTGCCACTAGTCTGTGGCTTGGACGGTCTTCTTTAAACCCCTTTATTGCTGGGACAAGCAACCTCTGAAGTCTGGACTACTCCATCAGAAGTCAAGTAGGAGGCTCTGGGGAGGGAGCACTGAATCCAGGATGCTAGACTACTAGGGAGTCCTCAGACACAGGGAAGATTAGCTGCAGAGAACTCTCACAGAGCCCTCTATCAGAGTCTAAGAGTTGGCTTCGTCCGACTGTCTGCAGCTGCCAGTGCTGGACACCTCACACCAAACTACAAACAAGAGAGGAACGCAAACCCACCCATCAGCACACAGACTACCTAAAGCCACATTAAGCTCACAGATACCCTAAAGCACACCACCTGACATGGCCCTGCTCATCAGAGAGAAAAGACACAGAGCCACACACCAGAAAGCAGACACCAGACCCGCTCCCCACCAGGAAGCCTACTCAAGACACTGGACAAACCCGACCACAGAGGGCAGAGGGCAGAAACAAGAGGAAGTACTACTAGGCAGCATAGGGAAAGGAGACAGCAAATCCTATAAATTACACAAAATGAGAAAACAAAGAAACACCATGCAGGCAAAGGAGCAAGAAAAAAGCCCACAAGACCAAATAAATGAAGAGGAAATAGGAAAATTGGCTGAAAAAGAATTCAGAGTAATGATACTAAAGATGATCCAAAATCTGGACAACAAAATACAGAAAATACAAGAAACAGTCAATAAGGACTCAGTAGAGCTAAAGAGCAAACAAACAGTAATGCACAACAAAATAACCGAAATTAAAAATACTGTAGATGGTATAAACAGCAGAATAACAGAGGCATGAGAACGAATAAGTGAGCTGGAAGATAGAATGGGAGAAATAACTGCCACAGAGCAGGAAAAAGAATAAAAAGAATAGAAGACAGTCTCAGAGACCTAAGTGATAACATTAAGCATACCAAAATTCGAATTATAGGCATCCCAGAAGAAGAAGAAAAAAAGAAAGAGTCTGAGAAAATATTTGAAGAGGTTATAGTGGAAAACTTCCCAAACATGGGAAAGGAAATAATCAACTTCAAGAAGCACAGAGTCCCATACAGAAAAAACCCAAGGAGAAATACACCAAGGCACATGTTAACCAAACTAACGAAAATTAAACACAAAGATAAAATAAAAGCAGCAAGAGAAAAGCAACAAATAACATAGAAGGGAAAACCTATAAGGATAACAGCTGATCTTTCTGCAGAAACTCTGAAGGCCAGAAGGGAATGGCAGGATATACTGAAAGTCCTGAGAGAGAAAAACCTAAAGCCAAGAATACTCTACTCAGAAAGAATCTCATTCAGATTTGATGGAGAAATCAAAAGCTTTCCAGACAAGCAAAAGTTAAGAGAATTCAGCACCACCAAACCAGCCTTACAACAAGTGCTAAAGGAACTTCTCTAAGCAGGAAACACAAGAGAAGGAAAAGACCTACAAAAACAAACCCAAAACAATTAAGAAAATGGTAATTGGAACACATATGTCAATAATCACCTTAAATGTAAATGGATTAAAAGCTCCAATCAAAAGACACAGACTGGCTGAAAGGATACAAAAACAAGACCCATATACATGCTGCCTACAAGAAACCTACTTCAGACCAATGGACACATACAGACTGAAAGGAAAGGGATGGAAAAAGATATTCCATGCAAATGGAAGTCAAAAGAAAGCCGGAGTCACAATACTCATATCAGACACATTAGACTTTAAAGTAAAGACTATAACAAGAGACAAGGACACTACAACATGATCAAGGGATCAATCCAAGAAGAACATATAACAATTGTAAATATCTATGCACCCAACATAGGAGCACCGGAATACATAAGGCAAATGCTAACAGCCATAAAAGGCGACGTCGACAGTAACATACGAAAAGTAGGAGACTTTAACACCCCACTTACATCAATGGACGGATCATCCAAACAGAAAATAAATAGGGACACACTTTAAATGACACACTAGACCATCTCGACTTAATTGATATTTATAGGACATTCCACCCAAAAACGACAGAATACACTTTCTTCTCATGTGCACACGGAACATTTTCCAGGATAGCTCACATCTTGCAGCACAAATCAAGCCTCGGTAAATTCAAGAAAATTGAAATCATATCAAGCATCTTCTCTGACCACAACACCATGAGACTAGATATCAATTACATGAAAAAAACTGTAAAAAACACAAACACATGGAGGCTAAACAATACACTATTAAACAACCAAGAAATCATTGAAGAAATCAAAGAGCAAATCAAAAAATATCTAGAAACAAGTGACAATGAAAACACAACAACCCAAAACCTATGGGACACAGCAAAAGCAGTTTTAAGAGGGAAGTTTAGAGCAATACAGTCCTACCTCAAGAAACAAGAAAAATACCGAATAAACAACCTAACCTTACACCTAAGACAATGAGAGAAAGAAGAACAAAGAAATCCCAAAGTGAGCAGAAGGAAAGAAATCATAAAGTTCAGATCAGAAATAAATGAAAAAGATTCGTTTCTGGGTTTCGGCACCAAAAAAAAAGAAAAAGAAAGAAATGAAAAAGAAATGAAGGAAGCAATAGCAAAGATCAATGAAATTAAAAGCTGGTTCTTTGAGATGATAAACAAAATTCATAAACCATTACCCAGACTCATCAAGAAAAAAAGGGAGAAGATGCAAATCAATAGAATTAGAAATGAAGAAGGAGAGGTAACAACTGACACTACAGAAATACAAAAGATCATGAGAGACTACTACAAGCAACTATATGCCAATAAATTGGATAACCTGGAAGAAATGGATAAATTCTTAGAAAAATACAATCTTCCAAGACTGAACCAGGAAGAAATAGAAACTATGAACAGACCAATCACAAGCACGGAAATTGAGACTGTGATTAAAAATTCCCCAACAAACAAAAGCCCAGGCCCAGGTGGCTTCACAGGCGAATTCTATCAAATGTTTAGAGACGAGATAACACCTATCCTTCGCAAACTCTTCCAAAATATAGCAGAAGGAGGAATACTCCCAAACTCATTCTACGAGGCCATCATCACCCTGATACCAAAACCAGGCAAAGATGTCATAAAAAAAGAAAACTACAGGCCAATATCACTGATGAACATAGATGCAAAAATCCTCAACAAAATACTAGCTAACAGAATCCAACAGCACATTATATAAAGATCATAAACCATGATCAAGTGGGGTTTATCCCTGGGATGCAAGGATTCTTCAATATACACAAATCAATCAATGTGATACATCATATCAACAAATTGAAGGATAAAAACCATATGATCATCTCAGTAGATGCGGAAAAAGCTCTTGACAAAATTCAACATCCATTTATAATAAAAGCTCTCCAGAAAATGGACACAGAAGGAAATTACCTCAACATAATAAAAGCCATATATGAGAAACCAAAAGCCAACATCGTTCTCAATGGGGAGAAACTGAAAGAATTCGCTCTAAGAATAAGAACAAGACAAGGGTGTCCACTCTCATCATTATTATTCAACATAGTTTTGAAAGTTTTAGCCACAACAATCACAGAAGAAAATGAAATAAAAGGAATCCAAATTGGAAAAGAAGAAGTAAAATTGTCACTCTTTGCAGATGACATGATATTATATATAGAAAACCCTAAAGACTCGACCAGAAAACTGCTAGCACTAATCGATGAATTTAGTAAAGTAGCAGGATACAAAATTAATGCACAGAAATCTCTTGCATTCCTATACACTAACAACGGAAGAGCAGAAAGAGAAATTAAGGAAACTCTCCCATTTCCCATTGCAACAAAAAGAATAAAATACCTAGGAATAAACCTGCCTAAGGAGGCAAAAGACCTGCATGCAGAAAACTATAAGACATTGATGAAAGAAATCAAAGACGATACAAACAGATGGAGAGACATACCAGGTTCTTGGATTGTAAGAATCAAAATTGTGAAAATGACTGTACTACCCAAAGGAATGTACAGATTCAACACAATCCCTATCAAATTACCAATGGCATTTTTCACAGAACTAGAGCAAGAAATCTTACAATTTGTATGGAAAGGCAAAAGACCCCAAATAGCCAGAGCAATCTTGAGAAGGAAAGATGGAGTTGGTGGAATTAGGCTTCCTGACTTCAAACTATACTACAAGGCCGCAGTGATCAAGACAGTATGGTACTGGCACAAAAATAGAAAGGAAGATCAATGGAATTGAATAGAGAACTCAGAGGTAAACCCACACACATATGGGCACCTTATCTTTGACAAAGGAGGCAAGAATATTCAATGGAAAAAAGACAGCCTCTTCAATAAGTGATGCTGGGAAAATTGGACAGTAACATGTAAAAGAATGAAATTAGAACACTTCCTAACACCAGACACAAAAATAAACTCCAAATGGATTAAAAACCTAACTCTAAGGCCAGACACTATAAAACTCCTGGAGGAAAACATAGGCAGAACACTCTATGACATCCATCAAAGCAAGATCCTTTCTGACCCACCTCCTAGAATAATGGAAATAAAATTAAGAATAAACAAATGGGACCTCATGAAACTTAAAAGCTTTTGCACAGCAAAAGAAACCATAAACAAGACAAGAAGACAACCCTCAGAATGGGAGAAAATACTTGCCAACGAAACAACGGACAAAGGATTCATCTCCAAAATATGCAAGCACCTCGTGCAGCTTAATATTAAAAAAGCAAATAACCCAATCCACAAATGGGCAGAAGACCTAAATAGATATTTCTGCAAAGAAGACATACAGATGGCCAACAAACACATGAAAAGATGCTCAACATCACTAATCCTCAGAGAAATGCAAGTCACAGCCACAATGAGGTATCACCTCACACCAGTCAGAATGGCCATCATCAAAAAAATCTAGAAACAGTAAATGCTGGAGAGGGTGTCGAGAAAAGGGAACTCTCCTGAACTGTTGGTGGGAATGTAAGTTGGTACAGCCACTATGGAAAACAATTTGGAGGTTCCTTAAAAACTACAAATGGAACTACCATATGATCCAGTCATCCCACTCCTGGGCATATACCCAGAGAAAACCATAATCCAAAAAGTAACATGTATCATAATGTTTATTGCAGCACTATTTACAATAGCCAGGACATGGAAGCAACCTAAATGCCCATCAACAGATGAGTGAATGAAGAATATGTGGCATATATATACAATGGAATATTACTCAGGCACAAAAAGGAATGAAATGGAGCTATATGTAATAAGGTGGATAGACCTAGAGTCTGTCATACAGAGTGAAGTAAGCCAGAAAGAGAAAAACAACTACTGTATGCTAACTCATATATATGGAATCTAAAAAAAAAAAAATGTTCCTGATGAACCCAGTGACAGGGCAAGAATAAGGATGCCGATGCAGAGAATGGACTGGAGGACATGGCGTTGGGGGGGGCAGGGAGCGAAGCAGACGCTGGGACGAAGTGAGAGAGTAGCATAGACGTAGATACACTACAAACTGTAAAATAGATAGCTAGTGGGAAGTTGCTGTATAACAAAGGGAGATCAACTGGATGATGGGTGATGCCTTAGAGGGCCAGGACAGGGAGAGCGGGAGGGAGTTGCGGGAGGGAGGGGATATGGGGATATAGGTATAAATACAGCTGATTCCCTTTGGTGTACCTCAAAAGCTGGTACAAGAGTGTAAAGCAATTACATTCCAATAAAGAGCTAAAAAAATAAAGTAACATTAGGCAGAAAAGTGCCAAAACATAGTAACAATAATCAAGGTGGAAATCCATGTAGAAGTTTCTGTTTAAAAAGTGAGAATCAGCACTTGGGAGGCAACATAGGGAGTTACTGATCAGGGGCACTTAAAGTCGAACCAAGACTTCATCATTTACTCAGGCAGCATCTGGCTTCTTACCTGAATGTACAACCTGAGGACTTTGGGGCCTGAACATATTTATACACAAGGTATCATGCTTCAGGAATTAATCATCTATCTGTGGTAAGATATTTTTCTACCTTGAATGCTATTTTTTTCCTAATTAATCAGGTTCATTATATTCCACTTATATGATTTAAAAAGAGACAGAACTTCAACAAAACATCCATTTTCTAATCACCGCGTGAAACGGGGTAATTCTTGTACATGCCTCTGCTTGAAGTTAGGAATTCATTCTTAGTTTGTAGTAGGGGAAAAAAATACCCTAGCCCAACGCAAAACAAAATTATGTAAAAGCAGACAGAGTTCTTTCCTCCCCCAATTCATTTGCAATTCTAATGTTCACTCATATATATTTTAGGCACTGATGTATGATGAAGCTGTTTATTTTCCAGAGTCAAATGTGGCATGATTATTTTTTTCCCCTTCTCTCTTCTTCATTCTCTCAGGCGCACTTAAAATCAAACAGTCTAGTTCACCATCAACTTAACTCTCACATTTTCTTTGCAGTGATTGCAAGATCTTCTCAAAAGTGAAATTTACTATAACAGCAAGGCGCTTCTCACTGTTTTCTCCAGCTTTAATAGTTAGGATATTAACAAGTACAATGAATACAATGATTATCTTGATGAGCTCTCATTTGTATGAAGAATAACAGAAAGGATGAGTAAAGTTCAGTTAGTCTTGGAAAATCCCAACTCCGAATTTGAATAAAGAAAATCTATTAACGTAGAGCTGGTTATTATGGGTAGTATGTTGTTTAAAGACTGTTTTCCTAGAAAATGTATAATTGAAGATGCTAACAGGGTCAGATACTCAAAATTCATCAAGAAAGTATCTGCATTACTAAATTTTCATAGGTGCCTTAGAACACTAATAATATAGCAAACACTGTGGGTTTGTATTGAAAGTAACTTGCCAAGTCCCTTCAAAGTGGTAGAGCTAATACTATTTTGTCTGAAGAAAGAATGTTGGAAAATGACTCCCTGTCTTTTTTTTGTAATTAGTGAACAGGTTTCCAGCCTCCCTGTGGCCCAGAGGTAGTAGAAATACAACCCAAGTTGTACTTTCTTGTCTAATAGGAAGGAAAAGAAAAATTAAAAACAAACAAACAAACAAAACAGTGGATGGCACGGGACACTCTTCACTGCAGTCTCTACAGCGTGACCCAGACCTGTGCGCAGAATGAAACTTTCATGAGATTAACTAGATAACATACCTGATATTCTTAAAAGGTTAGTCAATTTGTATTATGTTTAGAGATGTGAAAATTGAAAAACCTTGTTCACCTAGATAAGTAAACAAATAGAAATCATTTAATCCACTCCATTCTCAATTATATGTTAAAAGTCAAGTAGTAGTTACATCATCAGAAATCATTTTTAATGATTTATCAGTTGATAACCTAATGGGGTCCTTATTCAAATCACTTGAAAAGAAGGAATTAGAAATCATATGATTTACAAATAGACTTGTTACCCAGTCAATTCAGTCATTCACTTTCTCGTTTTCTGGGAAGTATGTTAAAAACACTTCACTAAAATTTGTAAAATGGCAATTTATTATTCCTGTTACTCTTTCACTTAGAGGCACCTTGTGTAATATCATATACAGAGAAAGGGTTGGGAAAATAGAAATGTTAAGATTTTATATACTGTTTTTGTATTATCATGTAAATTAAATGCTGTCTTCACCAAAATCTTGGAGCTGAAAACAGACACAGACACTGGTGAATGAAATATCTCATCTTCTCATTATCAGGAATGTTTCAAATACAGAGATAATAAGCTTTGTAAAAGATTTGTGTTTCCCATTATGCTTTGATTTTTTTTTTGAATTTTCATATTCTTAGAAGGACAAAGTATGAAGCCTTGTTATGAATTGTCAGGTAGATGAAATAAGGCGTGTCATCTTCATTTTTTTTCTGTATGTTCCTTGTGAAGTCCTGGCAGAATAATGGTATTATTCCCTACAGAGGCAACCTTGAAAATGCATCCTTAGGTTTTGGTCTTGTCCCCAGAAGCAGACCCTGAGGTGAAGATTCAATTTGTGAGTGACTTATTAAGAAATAGGTGTTCCCAGAAGAAAGCAGTCAGGGAGTGAAGAAAGCAGAGCAGAGCTGGAGAAGAAACACACCAAGAGTGGGATTTCAGGTGAATCCCAGCCTTGGGGAATTCTAGAATGTAAATCACACCACAGGTTTTCCCACCTCAAGGCAGGGAGCTGGGCTTTCCCACTCCTATATCAGTCAGCCATTGGCTGTGGGCCACTGTGGGGCACGAGGGGATGGAAGGACACAAATTCCCAGGCACATCTGGCTCTCAGTGTCTCCAGGCAAGGCAACTCTAATAGTTCAAGGGTACTTCTGTAAAGAAGGCTGCGGGTATGAGTCATTGAGAGCAAACCACACAGAAGCTGACATTTGGGTGGAGTCAGTCCAGGGGAGCTAGGCAACATCTGTGACGGCATCTACTCCATCTTCAATCAGCTTACTCTCCTTTCCGGTCTCACGCTCTCCACGCCTTCCGTCTTGCTTCCTGAGATCACGTCCCAAATAAACTACTTGTACCAAAGCCCTTGTCTTAGATTCTGCTCTCAAGGTCTCACTAATGAGTTTCTCCTCCTCTTAGGAGGAACAGCTTTCAAGCTCTTGCTCAAACTAAGAAGACATTCCTCCACACCTAGAAGCGTTTGGAGCAGAGCTTCTCTCTTCCAAGTTGATTTTCTTTACTGAGTACCATTTAACCATTTTCCTCACTACATACAGAGTAAGCAACTCTTTTGTATACTTAGCATTACATGAGTGCTATTTCCACTGGCAGGAATCTCCCCAACAGGAGGGAACTCAAAGTTTCCCAATCAAGCTTGCCATAATTTGCTGTATTTATTTTTGGTGATTCTACATCAGTGCCATGTACTGTAGCCTAAGTAATAGAAGCAGAAAAATGTGTCTTATAAAACTGGCCAATCTTCCTGATTGTACTTCTTGGCTGCACAGTTATTCCACTCCAGCTTTCCCCACCTTAGTCCTTCCTTCCTTGTTCCACTCTCAAAACCTAGGCACTGAGTTGAGATTACTCTCCCTTATTCTTAAAAACACTACTTGAAGAGACAAGTGACAGACTTAAGAAAATATGTGCAAAACACATAGCTGATAAAAAGACTTGCCCTCAAAATTCAACAAGAAGATAAACAATCTACTTTTTGAAAAATAAGCAGAAGATCTGAACAGACACTTCACCAAAAAGATACAGGTGACAAATACATACATAAAAAGATGTTCAACATCATTAGTCCTTGGGGAATGCAAATTAAAACCACAATGAGATACACACTCTCTAGATTGGCCAGAGATTCGAACCATTTGTTTGATTTGCTTATTGAGGCTATACTGCAGCCCAACTTCTCCATCTGCCCAATCCTAATTCCTTCCCTTCCTCCATAAATGTTGACCCCAAGGGTATTTCCTCAGAAACGTTCTGCAGCCTTATCTTCCTCTTCAAATCTGCTTCTCAGGTAACCCAACCTGTGACAGCTCTCCTGTCTAGTTTCCTCTTTGAAGCCCCTGGGATTTTTCCTCAGCACTGCCTGGGAGAATCACCTATATGAGGGAGCCAAAGAAAAACTGAGCCCCTTGCTTTTAAAATAAGATCTAAGTCTGTGGAGAGCTAAAGAATGTTCCTTCAGGGAGTAAAGGCAGGGTGCCATCCAAAGAAATTCGTAGTTAGCTTCTGGTTAGCCAAGGCTCTCAGGAGTACTTACAGTTTCATTGCACTCCAAATGTTTAGTTCCATGTCCAAACTCTCCTCCTAACCACCTTGATTTCTCTGTGTAAGAGCTTGGGTCCACTAGCGAGCAGACTTTGAGATGAATATTAGTGTGCAGGAAGGTTAACTATGGAGTGTTCTTAAGGATTGACACCTATGGGGAAGTGAGAGCAGCAGGACTGGGCAGAAGGAGAAACTGGACCGGGATGCAGACACACACACACACACACACACACAAAACGTGTGGTAGACAGAATGATGACCCCCTCCCCAAAGATAGCCATGTCCTAATCCCTGTAACCTGTGAATATGTTCCTTAGAGTCAAAAGGGACTCTGCAGATGTGATTAAGTTAAGGATCCCGAGATGGAGAGATCAACCTGAATTATCCAGATGGGCCCAATATAATTACAAGGATTCTTCTAAGGAATAGAAGGCAGGAGGGTCAGAGTCAGAGAGAGAAGAAGTAATGATGGAAGCAGAGGACAGAGAGGAGAAAAGATGCTATGCTGCTGGCTTTGAAGAAGAAAGAAGTGGTCATGAGACAAGGGATACAGGTGGCTTCTAGAAAGTGGAAAAGCCAAAGGAATGGATTCTCCCCAAGATCCTCCAAAAGGAATGTAGCTCTGCTGACACCTTAATTTTATCCCAGTAAGATCCATTTCAGACTTCTGACCTCCAGAACTGTAAGATAACAAATCTGTGTTGTTTGGAACCTGTAAGTCTATAGTAATTTGCTACAGCCAGCAATAGGAAACTCGTACAAAAGGCCTCGGCCAATTCCATGGGGAGCTCTGAAGCTGAGATGCCCTTTCAGACTTGTCCCAAGTTAGGTTGATGGACTGGACATTTATACCTGTAAAGAAACAATCCAGGGGATGCAGACTGTTCTCCAGAAAACGGCATGACCTTGAGCAAAGAAGTTTTTTCAACCAAGGGCAATTCCCAGAGAGGGCTCATAGCACTCCCAGAGGCCGAGACAATCAGTGCTTAAGTCCTGGAAGGATGAGAAGATGGATCTGGGCAGCATACTATAGAATCCACTGTACTCTGAAAATCTATGTATTTTTCCCATCCTCACCTCCAGCTCTTGCAGTACTGATATGTAGTCCCAGGAGGGAAAACAAATTCAGCTAGATGTGCTATTACCAAGCAAATCAAACTCTTCTATCCTATTCTTACTTCAGCATTCTTGAGCTTACTTGCTTTTTTGTTGGGGGTGAGAAGGGGGAACAGCTTACATTTATGTTCTGTATGCCTCAGTTCCCTTGTGTCTCTAAAGTTAAGAAAAGTTTCAGAAAGCAGATTTTCCCAGAAACTACTCAAGGAGCAAGATCAATGCAATTATTCTGAGACATGTTAAAAGTAAAAAAAGAGACACTGTTTATCTGAGAACTCCAGAGGGAAAATAAGGAATTCATTTTAAGAAACAGATTTCTGAAGATTAGGTCTTTGAAGAACACACGAAATGATGCAATTCTAATTTCAAACATGTTGTCAATGTCATTCCTTGAAATATGGTGAGAAACTGTTAAATGAATGTTTAAAGGGGGTAAAGAGTGAATTTGTTTTTAATACAGCAAGAGTTACAATTTTGGCCACTGCATTTTATCACTACAATCTGTTATTGCTTGATTCTTAAGACACAAAAATACAGTTATTCCTTTGCATATACTAGTTTCTAATATAGATACCCAAATCCTGTATAGAGTGTGGAATATTTCCGTTTCCACAGTTCAGACTTTCATTACACCTCGCTTGAACTAATCCAATAGTCTCCCTCACTTGTCCTTCTGCTACCAGTCACCACTTCAATCCATTCAGCACACTAGCCAGATTAAACTTTCTGAACAACATCTCTGATTATGCCATGCTTTTATTCAAACCGGTTTAGCATCTTCTCAAAGTCAGACTAGTTGTAAAGTCTTCCCCTTGGCATTCAAAGCCCTTCATGTGTTGCCCCCAAAATACCTTTCCAGATTTCCCACTAACCAACCGCCATCATGCCTATCCCATGATCCTAGCCAAATTGTAATGCTTCTTGTTCTCTGCAAGTTTTGTACTGGCCTGTTTTTGTTACTGCTCTTCCTTCCATCAGGAACACTTTATCCACTCTCGGTAGTTTAAGTCTCATGATCTGAAAAAGCAAATGTTACAAACCACCACATAAAGCCTTTGCTGAACCAACTAAGTAGATGTGATCTCTCCCACTTCCAATTCTCCATAAGACTGCTGTCCTAGGTAGACATTAGTTTTGATTGCAGGTAACTGAAAGCTACTCAAATGGTTTAAAGAAAAGGGAGAATTTATCTGAAACAATAAAATCTAAAGTCCCAAATGGCAGCCACAGCTCATAAGAATCAAGAGAAAAACTAACCCAGAGAAGCAAAATAGATTTCTACAAAAAAAGATGAAATTAGTTCTTAGAAATTGAAAATGTGATTTATAGCAATACAAATAAATGGGTTGAAGAGCAGAATGGACATAGTTGAAGAAATTATCTGAGAGAATCACTCTGCTCCATCTTCCAGTACACTAATTAATTCAGCAAAAAAGATATTGGGAGAGTGAAGACAGAAAATGAAAGTAGGTTAAAGGCGAGTAGGTTACAGATACTGAAATTTTAGATGTTGATAGAAAAACATTCATTTATAACCCAAAAACATTTCCACTCAATAGCAAGCACTAGCATGGATATAAGATGAATAGCTTCCAAAATATTAGAGGTAGTGGAGGGCAAAGGATGGGGAATAAGAAATACAGGAATCTTGTTTGTTCGTTTCCTTTTAATTTTCCCAAAACAATAGACGGCAAGGGATCTTATTTTTTTTTCATTTGCATTTATGCTTTACTAGTGAGGTTACTCATCTTGTCATATGTTTATTGGGTTATTTACATTTCTTCTATAAATTGCCTGTATATATACTGTGCCCATACATCTATTGGGTTCTTTGTCTTTTTTATTGATTTATAGTACTCTTTATATGTTACGAATATTAAAACTTTGTCTGATAGACTGAGAGGAAATGAAGTACACGTGTATATGTTTCTTGTCTTTAAGCTTTCTCTTTTTTTTTGCCATAACACATTCTTAATTATTTAGAAGAAATGTGCTAGAGGAAAACATAGGTGAAGGCTATCATGATATTAGGGTTGGAAAGTCATTTTTTTTTCTTCCTCTAGTATTTCTTTTCTTAAAGAAAAAAATAAACAGGAAAATATTAACATCTTACTACACAATAATTTTAAAATTCCACACGGAAAACAATGAAGCCGACACCATAATAGTAATATGATGCCCACTACATGCCAGGCACAATTCTAAGTTCTTCATATAAATTAACTCGCTTAACCAGCACAACTGTTTTATCAGATATTATCATCTCCTTCATTTGACAAGTGGGAAAACTGAGACAGGTTAAGTACTTGCCCAAGGCCACAGAGCAGGTAAATGGCAAAAGGAAGATTTGAACCTAGGCAATCTAGTTCCAAGGCCCAAGCTTTAAAGCTCTGTGCTATAAGTCTATCTCTCAGACAAACTCTATAGAAAAATAACATTCTAGAGCATAAGGAAGTTGGATGTGGACATATTTTTCATTGTCACCTAGGTACTGACCCTGCTTTCTTCCCTAGAATGATGTTGTCTTGGGAATGCTGAACATGGCTCAAGAACTAGGAGAGTCCAATGTCTGTGAAAACTGCTATAAAGTGAACTGCACAGATTCTTGGTGTATGTTCGTCCAGAATAGTTATGTAAGGCATAGTACAAAAGGTTTGGAGCATAGCAACAAATGAGCTGTTTTGTCAATTCCATACCCTATCAGGGCACCCAGCTGCCTCTGATAGACTTTGTGCAAGTCCAAACCAAGATATGCTACATCTGTCCCTTCTCTGTGTAGTACCACACTTCCATTAAGCTCTGAATCCTAGATATATACACTGGGCATTGTAGAAGGAGTGAGTGAATGTGTATGTACACGTAAATGTGACAGACCAGGAAAAAAAATGACTTAAAAAAGAAACAAAAAGGATGTTAAATATACCCCAATTCACACAATCAGAACAACCCTATATTCCCTGGTCTATGTAAAAAACAAACAAATAATAACAACAACAAAACCCAAGTCCTGTTGTGAATCATAAACCTGCATGTAATGGAATAAATAATAAATGCAATATCCTGTGTCAGTCATGGTCCCAGCAGGAAACAGATGGTACACTCAAATCAGGATAATTTAAAGAGGGACTGTTACAGGTAATAGTCCCCAAGAGACAGACTCAGTTGGAGATTGGCAAACAGGAAGTTTATTGTGAAGTGTTTTGAGAATTAAAACCTGAGGAAGAAAAGGAAGCAGAATTGGGCAGAGAGAGAAGTTGAACTATGATGCCATCTCATCTAAAGTCTCAGTAGACTGTACTGGGAGCCCTGAAGCTAGGACAGTTCTTCCGAGTTGTCCAAAGTTTAGCAGAGGAGGTCAGGCCATTATGCCCCCTGCATTGGCCAATCACTGGCTACTGGCTGCTCATAGGAAGAGGCACAAATTTGGGCAAGGTGGCTCATTCAGGAGAGGGCAAGTCCCAGAGAAGTGAGGACTGACACCTGAGGGCATCTAGTGGGGTAAGCCCTCCCATCTGGAAGAAGGATCTTGGCAACACAGCACATCAGTTACTACAGGGTTTCTTAAAGAAACTATTTCCCAAAATACATGCAGGGAGTATGAAAAATCCAATGGAAAATTATCAGATAACTTCATTCATACACAGAGATATGAAGGATCGCAGCTCTCAAATGAGAGACTGAACAGACAATGGACAATGGACAGACCACATATAAAATTAGAACCCTCAGCCACAACCTGTAGCAACCAGCCCAGGAAACCAATCCATTTTCTACAGTAACCAGCCCAGAAAACCAGTCTGCTCTCTATAAGTCATACTTGTAGAGAGTCAGATCACTATTTGCAGCAACAATCCAGAACGCCAAAGAATAACTCCTGAAATAATCGGCCCCGAATGGCCAGAACTTCACTAATAACTGACAGCTTCCCTAATTTTTGTCCCCGCCTCCAGCTTAGGACCAACGAAGGAAAGTCAAACATGCTCCCCAAACTAATCATATAGGATGCCCGCTCCAGATTGGCCCACCTGCAGCTCTCCCATGCCAACAGCCTGCAATCAGAGCATCCTTGAAGCCTTCCCCTTTTTCCACTATAAAGCTTTTCCACTCATCTGCCTGCCTTTGAGTCTCTGCCAAATCACAAGTGATGGTGGCCGACTCCCTTGCTATAGCAAGCTTTGAATAGGCTTTGTTCTCCTGTGGGTGGTCTTCATTTATTTCCACACAGCAAAACCTCCACTGAGAAGGTGATCTCAGTGAGGGGACAATTTGCTTCGTCCGGAGGCATCTGGACCCAAACCTGGAGTTTCTGAAAGCCATCCAAGAATTTTCTTTGCTTTACAGCGTATTTAGAATAAAAAATATAGATATCAGCTTGCTTTTAAGACACATCTAGGTAGACAGCAGATCCAGAAAAAAGAGCAAGTCTGAGAACACCAAAAAGATTTAAGGAAGAGCTTCCAATATACAGGAGTAGAAAACACTCTTCAATTTTAACAGTCCAGTTGACAAGCTACCCTCAGTTATTCCAGATATTCTATGAGCATATGCCCTGGGGTACGGTACTTTGCAAATGTTCCAGATCTGATATGAATAGGCAGCTTTGAGAGGAATGAGCTTCAGGGAAAAATAAGTTACTTTCTCGAGTATAAAGGGGACACTTTCTGTGTTCTCTTCTTCCCACCATGAACCACTGACCACGCCCATGGAAACCAAACTGGGTAGCTTCTGCCTGAACAAGGGGCTCTTGTTAAGATCTCTTTGTTGCTAAGTATGAACTTAACTTTCAGGCCACACACTAGCTTATTAACCCAAATAAATGATTCACACTGGACATGTGCAGAATTACAGCAGATCAGTGGGAATGAAGAAAGAGAGGAGAAGGGGGAAATTATACCATCAAATAATTTAGTAGGCAGTTAACTATATCACCTCGAGCTAGGCCTGAGTGACAGTAACTCATTAGCCCTCATTAACACCTCAGCAGGACTTAGTTTACCATATTAGCTGCATTTAGAGTGGAGCCCCTAGAGAAGGACTCCAGATGGACTCAGCTTAAAGAGAGGGGTTTCTGGGAGGTTTGGGGTTACCATAAAAAAACTGATAAATGGCACATGAAGCATATATGGGAAGTTGGGTGGAGAAAACATTGATTGGAAAGCAAAATAGAGGGCTCTAAGGAAAGCCAACCTTGCCTATGGCTGACCCTGACCCTTAGCTTAACTAGCTCATGAGCCAGTTGTGAGAGTCTTTAAAACACAGGCATATTATGCATGATGAAATTCCTGCAGTGACAGTAGGAAGAGTGGCCATTAGAGATTACTTAGCAAAGCATCGTTCCTTATCTGCCCAGCCCAATACAACTCCTCCTAACCACCAGCCAAGACCTCTCACTTCCAGCCCACTCTAAGCCCTATGATAAAAGAAAGGTCTTCGGCAAGGTCAGCCCTTGCTCCCCATGGCTATTTGACCACCTTGGCTTCTGTGGGGTACTAACTGATAAAGGTACTCCCATTCCCTGGTGGTCTCCAAGGAACATGTGTGAATTTCCTCAGCTATGTAGTTTGAAGCCTGCTCCCCTATCTAACTAAGAGGGGAAAAGAGCAATTATAAAATGGTTACTATAATTAATCCTCGTAACAACCCTATGAGTTTCTTGCGCGTTATACTTTACACTGAAGAGGATCAGAATACGCCACCCCAAAATACGCCACTTTGGCATGAGGATTGTTTTGAATCGAAAGCAATTAAGAGACAGCAGACATAGAGGAACTCTCTTCTCTCCCCAATTCTGCCTAAAAGCAGGGCATAAATTTCTCTTTGTGACGGTGTCCCCCTTCCTCCTCCCACATCAGGAAGAAGAAAACTACTCAATCACAGGAGCGACAGCAACAACTTGAGTCTGCATAGCAATTACTAAATAACCCTTATCTTCCATTAGTTTCCCCCATATATTTACCTTCCCATGATTTACAGCCCCTAGAAGCCCAAACCCCTTTTCCTTTGTCTAGTCGCTTCTCCTCAATGTATTGCCCTTTGTTGAAATGGCATATAAACTCTTAAGCTTAGTCACTTCTAGGCTTGGGTTTCTACTTCTTTTCTGTGAAGCTCCTGTGTGCCTACATAATAAATCTTTTCTCCTGTTAATCTGTCTTTTGTCTGTTTAATTCACAGGCCCCAGTTACTGAACTTAAGAGGGGAGAGCAAAAGTATTTTTCTTCCGCTACAACACTAACCTTACTTTGCAGATGAGAAATTGAATCACAGAGAGATTGAGGGCAAAACAGCTAGTAGCTTGTGCCAGGATTTGCAACCAGGCAGTCTGATTCCAGTCCCTATGCTCTTTCTTTTTTAGCCCTGTGCTCTTTCGCAATTACTCCACTACAACTCCAGTTTAGAAAAAGTGTTCTTACCGCCAGTTTCACACAGGGGTCACATTGTACCTGAAATACATTTTGAGTCTCTAAATATTAAAATCATACTCAGGCAAGAAAAGTTGCAAAGGAGCGTGAGAAGGAAGCCTGAAATCTGCCTTAGGAAATCTCAACCTGGGGCACGTGCCCATTGAGTGAAGAATCTCTTTAAGTGTTTAAATCCCTCCTACATCTCTCTTTGCTGCACACGTATAGGAAAATCCATGTATGTTAAATGTGTGTGTGAGGTCAGGCCACTGTGTGCAAAGCAAGGCAAGGTGTGTGCATTTCCAAAAGGACTCGGAAATGTAATGAAAAACAGAATGGATGATACGGACAGAAGGCTTGTACACTGGTCAGCTTCTCTCCACACCTGCTGCTTCTAGGCAGCCTACGACCACAAAATGTGATTTCTGCTGGTCAACTGAAGGCAGCTCTGAAGCCTCATGCAATCAGAAAAGTGCTGGGCTGTGCTTCTGGCAAGCTCAGAAGGAGAAGGCATGGCCAGGAGGGTAGGGGAAGGAGGGAGCACCCCACCTCAGGGAGGGTTCCTCCCAGCAAGGATGCTGTGGGAAGGCAAGGCCTGAGTGTTTCTGACTGCTCTCCTGTTTCTTTCTTCCTCCTAGTGTAGCTAAAATATCTACAAATGGCTTCAGAGCCCCAGACCTGGTGGAAGTGTTTGGATGGGCTGTGATGATTTCATGCACACATCCAGACAGCTCCCAGAGGCCCAGGATATTTGTCTGTCAAGGAAACTGCAGCCCACACTTTCATCATATCAATGAGGCATTCCAGGTGGTGAGTGTGAGGCAAATGTCTGCACCCCAACTTGGACGGAGCCACTTGGCCTCACATCCTGGGATGCAAGCCATAAACAGAGATGACAGATGCTGCACATCCCACCTCATTCCCTAATCCCTTCAAACGAAAAGCAATAAATGCGCTGCTACCTTAAACATATCGTGTCTGTTCCACATTGGTGGAAGCTCTATGTTCTAGCTGCACATACTAGATTTCAGGTCGCTGGTTAATAACAATTCATTAATTTAGAACAAACAATTGAGGCATTCATTAGAAGGGTGGTTACTAAATGGGGAAGCCTGAAATAACCCTTTCAGGCTTCACTGAGCTCAGGGTCCGGGGACTCCACAACAACAGACTGTGGATGCGTGCACCAACCTCACTGGCAGAGAGATTTTTATAATATCTCCACCTGCCAGGAACAATGATGGGGTAAGGGCAAGAGACAGGAGGGGAAAGAAGGGGGGACAAAGAGAGACGGGGAAAGCCAGAAAGGTGAGAGGAAGATAATGGGGACGGGGAGAAGGAGGGGAAAAGAGGAGGGGAAGAAGGAAGAAGGAGGTAAGAGGAGGAGAAAAGTTGGGAGGGAGGAGGAAGAGGGAATAGAGGGAGAGGGATGGAGGAAAGGAAGAAAGAAACGAGAAAAAGAAATGCGTCCTATCATATATCTTATGAGTTAGAATTTTAGGGGAAGAAAAACGGTAACAAAGTTTCTCTTTGTTTGCTTGCTGTTTCTTAATGCAGAGAGGATTTTTGCTGCCATTGCTGCAGCTGGCTAGACTCCATGGTGACTGAGCATTCGTTGGGGAAAAGACCGAATAGAATGACTTAAGCAACCTAGGAAAAGAAGAAACATGTAGTGGAAAAGCAAGGTTGGAGGGAGAAGATGATGAGACTTTTACTTTATTATTACTGCTGTAATACAAGGGAATCCCATGCTGAACAGATTCCAACGTATTGCTGACCTGATTTCAGTGACATTTCTAACCCTGCCTAGAAGCACTCAGTAATTGACAGCAGGTAGATTTGATTTAAGAGAGAGAGGAGAGACGTCAATCATCAAACGTTGCTTACCATTTAGCTCCCACATTGCCTTGACCGCAGAATAGAAAACAATGTGATAGAAAAAACAGAAACAAAGGTGGGAAGGTTCCAGGGCTTTCTCACAGGGCTGCAGTGCAGATCTGACAGAGGCAGGGGCACAGGAGCAGTTACTGAGCAATGCAGAAAACGTGCACTCAGACCCTGCAGTTAATTGCCCTTCAGAGTGTTTTACCAGGTATCATTTTGTTCAGAATTTTTGTCTGTAAAATGGTATAATATTTTATTTTTTCTAAAAATAACATTTTGCCAGGGAGTCACGAAAATAAGGTGGATAAATAAAGATTGGTGGCTTAGTCCTAAAATTGAGACCAGAGGACCAGTAGCATCAGCATGATTTGGGAGCTGGTTAGAAATGTAGAATTGGGGACCCCTCCCACCCCCGCCGGGTGACTGAATGGGAATCTGGATGTCAATCAAAGCTCCAGGGGATTCACATGCAGATCAAAGTTTCAGTAGCTCTGGTTAAGAGAAAAAAGTGGTATGCTAACATCCCACATATTTATTTATCTGGGACCTTTGTTCTGTCTGAGATCCACTGTACCTGCCTGGGTATGTCCTTGTAATTACCTGTGCAGCCTCCATCCCCTTCCCCACCTCACAGCCCAGGCAGACATTTCCTAACTGGTTAATCACTAGTGGCTACCTAGACCACTGTGTGTCCTTAACTTGTGAAGTTAAATCTAACTCAGTAGAAAGAGAAAAAAAAAAGTGATCAGAGTTGGTATCCTGGCTTAGGTTTTGTGTGTGTATATGTGCAGGTGTTTGTTTTTATCAGTGGTTCTCAAGCTTTAACATGCAACAGAAACACCTGGAGGGGACTTCCTTGGTGCCACAGTGGTTAAGAATCAGCCAATGCAGGGGACACAGGTTCGATCCCCGGACAGGGAAGATCCCACATGCAGTGGGACAATTAAGCTTGTGTGCCACAACTACTGAGCCCATGTGCTGCAACTACTGAAGCCCGTGGGCCTAGAGCCCATGCTTTGCAACAAGAAAAGCCTCTGCAATGAAAAGCCCACACACCACAACGAAGAGCAGCCCCCACTCACCACAACTAGAGAAAGCCCATGCACAGCAAAGAAGACCCAAAGCAGCCAAAAATAAAGTTAAATACGTAAATAATTTTTTTTAAAAAGAAACATCTGGAGGACTTGCTAAAACACAGATTGCTCAACCCCAGTCCCAGAGTGTTTGAATCAGTAGGTCTAGGGTGGAGCCTGAGAATTTGCATTTCTAACATTCTAAATGCTGATGGTGCTGGCCCAGGGATCACACTTTGAGAACCACTGGTCTCTATCCTTCCCCTACCCCTCTCCCACATACAAAGGCACTGTTCTTTATCCCTTCCTTTAGAACCTTCCTCTGTGAGATGTGCTGTAGTAGCCTGATGTGGTAGCAGATATTAACTGCTTGCCCTATTACACTTAAAAGAAGTTATACAAATAGCTTAAAAGGAACTCCTAAGAATATTGTCTTAACCAAATGGTCTAAAGATGAATTTTAGAAGAGCCATGTGTATGGGGTGGGAGATGGGTGTTTGGGGGCAGGCAGAGCCATGCTGTGTCCTCCGAGTACCACCACCTAGACAGTTGCCCCCAGGCCCTACCAGGAGGACCATGGACAGCTCTTGTGAATCTGGCATGGGTCACTCTGCCAGGGAGACCCACCCTCTTCTTTATTGTAAAAGAGAAGGGAAAAAACCTGCAAAAAAGGGGGAAAGGCTGTCTTCCAACATCTTTGGGAGACAAGTAACTTCTTTATTTTAAAACGTGACACCTTCTTTATTTCAGGGAGTATAATGAGTGCTAAAGACATAGTTCCCATATCCAAACATGCAATTACAGGGTATTCTGAATA
Source organism: Hippopotamus amphibius kiboko (assembly GCF_030028045.1). Taxonomy (NCBI): domain Eukaryota; kingdom Metazoa; phylum Chordata; class Mammalia; order Artiodactyla; family Hippopotamidae; genus Hippopotamus; species Hippopotamus amphibius. The sequence continues at coordinate 98,025,315 of NC_080203.1, read as the reverse complement.
ATATAATGCAGGTGAGCACCAGGTAATATGAGAAGAGAAGAAGAGAGGCTCATTTAGCCCAGAAGTTAGCAGGGCTTCATGAAATAGGGGGCGGCTAAGCTGATCATTAAATAATGATCAGGAGTTACCTTAGGCAAGAGAGTACCATAATAGATGCATTTACTAGACCTATTACAATTCGCAACTTTGTGGAGAAAAGATTGGAAGAGTCAAGACTTGGGACAGGGGACTGGTTAGAAGATGATTGTAGTAGCCTATGGAGACCCAAACTAGAAAATTGCAATGGGGAAGAGAAAAAAATGGACAGTCAGGAACCATTAAAGAAACAGAATTATCAGGTCCTGGGTTAGCTGTGGATTAGCTTTATGTAGTCGTGCTTCTCCAGAATGACCACACAGATGTGTGGGCACAGCCCACTTAGGACTGCTTTCGAGAGAGGACCCCATCCTATTTTAACCCTCTACTATCACCACCATACTCTTTTCTTTCTTTTCCGCTGATTTCTTTAGAACTGACTAGTGTCACTGCAATACTCTTGTTTTCAGCCATCCCAATAAAAAAGGATTCCTTATGGACTATTTCACTTTTGTGTCCCACTCCACAGTGTCTTCCCTGGCCCTACTTCCTTCCCCTGGGGAACCAAACTCTGTTAGCAGCCGCACTACAGATATGACTGGTACCCAGCATCCTGGGGAACCATTTTTTTTAACTGATACATCAATGTGGGAAGACATTCTGGAACCTTTTTGAAACATTGAAAATGTTGAAGTATGTGGGCCGATCGATGGGATTCAGAATGTCCTGCTTGAGCAGTGGAGGAGCTGAGGGTGCGGGGCGTGGAGACTAATATCACCCTGTTTGGTCCTGAGGGATGGCTGGTTAGCCAATGACGGGTAAGATTCCTCAGAGGAGGAACAACCTAAGACAGGCACAGCCGCAGAGGGGCCAACAGGGGTGGTGCATAGAGCCTTCCTTATATCACCGTGTTTGGCCCTAGAGGATGACCGGTTAGCCAGAGACGGGTAAGATTCCTCAAGGGAGGAACAACCTAAGACAGGCACAGTCGCAGAGGGGCCAACACGGGTGGGGCACAGACCCTTAATCATTTTGAGAGAGGTCTCCTGCCCCCAGGGCTGTTTTGCTCTCCACCCCCAGCTCAAATCCACACCTGCTCAACTCAGACCCAGGAAGTAAACAAAGATAATTGCCTCAGTCATGTGAGGCCTTTGATTGTTTATGAGTGTAACCTGAGAATGTTAGCCCACGAACTCAATAAAAGCAACCTGGGATGAGTCAGCAGGGCTCTTGATCCGAGAGGTCTTGAGTCCCCCGGTCTCATCTTTCTCTTCAGTCTGTGTCTGTGTGTTCTTCAAGCTTGCGGCACCCGTCACTCACCTCGAGTCGCCGAGTTGATCCCGGCACATCAACTCTTCTAGAAAAATGCCACTTGTATTTACATACTTGTTTCTTTGCAGACCTGTGCTTAGATAAGACCTGCCTCCGAGCTATCCCTGTCTTTCTATTCATGCTGCTATCTCAATAAAGTCACAGTTTTCTTTCTAAGTCAAGACTGGGAGCGGGGGTGGGGTGGGTGCGGCGCGGCTTTCAGGATCTCAGTTCCCCGACCAGGGATTGAACCCAGGCCACAGCAGTGAAAGCGCAGAATCCTAACCACTACGCCACTAGGGGACCCCTGAATCAAGATTTTTGGTTACTCCATCCAGGTAAATTCCCAGCCCCATCTGCCTGAGTGATTTCAACCCCTGGCTGTTATCTGCCACTGGGGTATTTCCCTTTAGCCCAAGGAGTGTCTCAATATCCACTATTTGGCCATTGTAGCAGATGCCTTTGGTACCCTAGGTATATCTCCTGGGCCCTCCTTTGACTTCAGCCAAAGCTCTGGTGGACAGCTCTGTGCAAAAACCCATTTCTCCCTTCATCCCACCTCAAGCCACACCTCTTTTAGCTTTTTGTTCTAGGGTTTTCTCCAATACATCAGCAGTTTGCTCTGCCTGCATGTAAGCATGACCCGAAAGTGTGGGAAAGCAATGACCCCAGGGACAATTCTCAAACAAGAGGGGAAGGGAGTGATGGGTTAAAAGATAAAAGCTCTGGCCTTCTAGCAGTTTCCATAAACTTATTAGAAGCTCCCAGTGGAATCAAGACCCTGTTCCTCATAGCAATGACCTCAGTTACAAACCTTTATACTGGGTTTTCTACCTTCCTTGTCTCTCTTCCCCACTTTTCCACTCTTGCTTCATGCAATTATCTCCCAAATAAACCACCTGTACTCAAGTCTTTATCTCAGTTTGGGTTTCCTCATACCAGAGTCTAAGATAGTCATATAGTATGCTTTATACTCACTTCTAAAATTACTCTCTTACCAGAAAATGCCAAACAATATATAACATTCAAGAGGAAGAAAGGAAGGGTATAGAGATCTGTGCGGTAGAGGTAAGAAAGGCAATATTAAAATAGAGAATGATGATATTAGGCACAAGAGGAATTTTATATGCAGACAGAAGTCCGAGGCCAGGTTGTCAGCATCCTTTGAGTTAAAGAACCAGTCTCCAGGCAGACAACCTATACAAACTTAGAGCTCTTAGGCAAAGGGTACTGGGGGTTGGTGTGCCACCAAGGTACTTAGCATGACAGTCTTTAAGTTATAATATGATGGCACCTCTGCAGTAGTACAACAGAGACTCTGACATGGAGGAGTAATCTGTTTGAGATCAATTAGTCTAATGGTAAAAAATAACTGTTGACCTTTTGGGGGGCAGGAGGACAGAAGGTGAAGAAGAGGAGAGAGTGTTTGGGAAGGGATGAAGCAAGTGTTAAAAAAACAGCTGACAGATCAATTGATCCTTAGTGCCTTCTGCCAGGAGCTATATAAGAACCCAGATTGGTGATAGGTAGAAAATAGAATACAGACCCACCCTTAGCAGAGGCTGTTGGTACCTACTTCATATGCTCTCATAGGCACTGTAGTGGTTTTAAAATAGTCTATAGATTCTTTGACACACCTCCTTTCAAAAGGTAGAGACTGATAACACTACCCTTGAGTATGGGTTGGAATTGCTGATTTGCTTCTAATGACAATAGAACATGGCAGAAATAGATTACGGTGTGTGACTGCCAAGACTAGGTCATAAAAGGCATCATTGCTTCCTCCTTGCTAAGAGGGTCACTCACTCTGAAGAAGTCAGCTGCTATGTCTTGAGGATTCACAAGGAGCCCTAAGGAGGGACCCATGTGGCAGGGACATAAGGCTTTCTGCCAACAGTCACACAAGTGAGCCATCTTGGAAGCAGATCCTCCAGCCCCAGTCAAGCCTTCAGATGACTGAAGCCTGGCTACCATCTTGAACACAACTTCATGAGAAACCTTAAGCCAGAATCACCAGTTAAGCTGATTTCCTGACCCACGGAAACAGTGGCTTAGAAACAATAAACATTCATTATCTCACGAAATTTGGGGGTAGTTTGTTACGCTGCAATAAATAATTAATATAGTCACTGTTCTAGCGCATGCCAGCCCAACAGCTACCAAATGAAGGCACCTGTAACTCTGTGCCTGAGGGGTTTTTTTCTGGCTGCTGGAGCCCATTGATTCAGCACGCAAGGGCAGGCCAGAAGTATCAGGGAGTCAACACCCCCAGAAGTAGCCCTCTTACAATGATGGACAGTTTGTTGGATATATACTCCAGCCTCCTTGCCCCAAATTGTAGAACACCATCTTCCAGAGGTTCCCAAAAGAACTGAGCCTCAGATGGTCACAGGTCAGTAACCTACTCACTAATACACATTTTATTGGCTTCTGCTCCATCTCCATCTTACTCTCTACTCTCCTACCTATGACTACTGGGATCATTTCCCAAACAAAGTACTGCTACTCAAATCCTTGCCTCAGGGTCTGCTTCTGGGATAAATTAACCTAAGACACCACCAGATAATTGAGTCTCATCCTTTCTGTTAAACTAGGATAAAAATTTTGGGAGAAAAAAAATGTATAGAAGGAATTAAGGGAAATTTTCTTTTTTTTTTAAGACAAAATGACTATCCTTGATCACCTAATATCTTCTAGTCGAACTGTACCACTCACCACCATAAATTCTACAAATCATTCCTAAAGATTAGAATGGAAAAAGAAAAAAAAGTTCATGACACAGAAGCTATGCCTGCTTCATCTTCAACCTGGTATAGCAGAAATCTCTAGTGTGGGATGCTGACTTTGAAGGAAGTGGTTTTGGGTAAACCACACTCTTGATACACTGCTCTGCCTTCCCCCACTTTATCTGATTTGGGTGGGGATTGCCCTTAACAAGATTTTCTGGTTTGGAATTAAGGAAATACAATTCACGAGCTGTTCCATGATTCACTTATATACATCTTCCCAGCTTCACTAACAGAGATAGATATATTAGCCTTGATTTTTTTTTTGCCTTGGGGAAAATGATAGCCTGAGGGAATAAAGCTGGAACAAAGAAGCAGAGAAGGAAGGTGAAGAGTGAGGGTCCTGTGGCATATCAACTTCTGGTTCCAATTATTTCTGAATCCATTATTATCTCTGGCATCCTTACAGATTACTTACATAAGTCAATAAATTCCTCTTTGCCTTACCTGATTTTTGGTTGCGAGTGAGAGAAACCCTACATGAGAATACTAATTAAAATATCTTATTTTAATAATCCTGAAATAATCAGGTATTTCTCTTCTTGAACCTCCAGCTCCCAAACTGGTTTTAATCAGGCTAATTGGGCTTAATTTAAAGGTCAGCTTTCACCTAAAAAAGAGAAAGAGGATGCACTAAAAAATTATGACAGATGCTTTACAAAGAGAGTCTTAAAAACTGTAATTTGACCTTCACAATTATCTTTCGACATAGATATTCCCATTTCATGTATCGGGAAACCAAGGCTCAGAGAAATTAGGAAATCACTTGCCAAAGTTTACCCAACTAGTAGTGGTAAGGCCACAGATGACCCCAAAGCACGAGGCTTAGCCCAAGTGCCATCCATCTCAATCCCTGACCATTTATGACTCTATGAGGCCATATTTAACACCCTGTCATTATTTTAGCATTTATGTATTCCCTGAGGGTAACCCTAAAAGAGATCCTTCTTGTACTTACAAAAAGATGACCATATATGTGGTAACCATGAAAGTATATCACACAGATCTCCCTTCAAGAAAGTACTTATCATTCAGCTGTGAGAACTACAGTTAACTGACAGTTTCCCTCTTTTGAGTCAAGGTTTCCTGGGAAGCCCCAGCTGCTGACTGACCATGGCAGGGGTTATTTCTGTCCAGTGTGGGCCTCCTGCAATGAGCTACCTTTGCTCTGGGATGTCCCACTGGGTCGGCCAAGGCTTCATCATACACGCATCATAGCCTGAAGCTCTTCTGTCCATTCCTGCTTCTCAGTCCCTTTGCTCAGGATTCAGCTAAGCATCATGGCCTGAAAGCTTTGCCTGCCCCACCCTGCTTCCTCTGTCTTACCTTCCGTGGGCATTTATCCCCCAATAAGCCGCTTTGAACTTTTCTCACTATCTCCGCGTTTGCTTCCTGGAAGACCCAAACTGGCACACTAAATAGCGAACGAATAAGCAAGAGAAGTAGAATGCAAGAGAAAATCATTCTTTCACAAGGCAGATTTTCCTACCCACATAAGTCAGCTGTGGTAGAGCAATGTAATTCTAGTTCTCTAATGCAGATTGTGCTGAATATGCCAAATGGCCTCTCTTAGCTGGAGGGAGTGCCTCCCTGAGACCTGTCAGGCACTAGTATTTATGAGACCATTTCTGTCTTAGTGATCCAGTCCCTCTTTATGGAGATGATTGCTTCACAGCCCTGCCATAGGTATTTACCATCAGGGCTATTACAGCCCACCGAGTCATCCAGGAGAGAAATCCAAGTGGATAATTAACATCCTGAGGAAGGTAATTGTGGAACACTTAAGCACGGGGCCATAACTTCTGGTTCAGTGTCAGTAAGGACAACCTGTAGGGCATATCATACTTAATGAGTCAGTAGCTACCTAAGATGATTATAAAAACCCAAAGCATATTATTTTTATCACCATGTGCAGGAGCTGCAGATTATGTCCTTTTGACCTATTTTGCGCTCTCATTCCCAGCTAAATAATAACCATTCACGAGTGGAGGAAACAAATGACTCTTCTCATTATTAAGGAACGTTATATGTCCAAAGTATGTTTTTCTAAATAGGAAACTTGCAGGGCAGGAGTTTTTCTCCTTTACCCTCATGAGTTAATTTTCAGTTTTAACTGTCAAAATGATTCTCCTTCTCACTTTGGTGGACACCCACACATTACAGTTCACAGACAGAGCATACATTGATAATTAAAGGGACAGAGGTTGGGTCTGACCTTGAAAAGAAAAGCTGGAGCAGTGCCCTTCAAATACAGGGGGAAACACATTCTGAGACAGAGCAACTATCTAACCAACAGTTTTAGTCTTCCTAAACTGCTGTGCTAGTTTCAGACACCAATGGTTTAAATGTAACTGTCAGTTACCCCTGAAGAATGTCATTTCATCTCTGCTCATTTCTCACAGTTTCCTCTCTTTATTCTCACGCTACAGCACATATGCCCTACTCACTGTGTATACAAAATACATGGCGTTTTACCATAGCAGAATGGTATTAGTTCAGGTCCTCTGGTAAGCAGACACTGAGAATGAATTAAGAATGTAACACGTGTGTTGGGAGTAATACCTATGAAAGATAAATGGGGAGAAGGCAGGTTTAGTCACAGAAAGATTTGAGACTAGGGTGCCGATCGGACTCCTGTGAAAGGAAAGAAGGAAGGAAGCAGAGTCCAAAAGGCAGAGCCTCAGAATGCAATGCAGCTGAGACAAATCTGGTCAACACAATGGAGAGCAATGAAGCAAAGATTGTCCATTAGCAGAGACTCACACTGGGCACCAACAGCCAGGCCCTGACACATCCCTGCCATGCTCAGCCATCATCGGGGGGTGGGCTCCCTGAGAAGAGCACAGCCTTGGCTCAAATGCTGCAATGGATCTCAAAGGTGCTGAAGCTGGAGGCTGTTAGCCACATTCCTCGCCTCACAGCTGATCAGCAAGTTTTTTCATTGATGGGAGATCTAAGTAACACACCTCCATGGTTGCCACGATAACCTAGTCTATTGGGACTGCGATACAAGCACCAAAGGTTCATCCCTCGATCATGTTACACCCTCTTTATGCACTGGCTGTGGATGTATTCTATTTTGTCCTCAAGTTCAGGACCCAAACTAAGAGCAGCCACCATTTGGAGCACTGCCAATAGCTATGGTAGGAGGATAGCTCTAGTGAGTTTCACACTAATAAGAGCTCATAATTCATTGGCTAAAATGGGTCACGTGGTCCCACCTAACCACAAAGGGGTAGGAAGTTCAATCCTATCATGTATCTGGAAAGTGAAGAGCCTGAAACGAGCAATACCAATGACCACAACAGTAAACAAGCTGGTAAACTCCCCAAAATCTCCTTTACATTCTACATAAACAAAAAAAGACACAATTTGGAGGGTACTCAATAAGGCCATATGATGTTTCTTTGTTTCTTTCCTGATAACTCAGAAGTAATCATTTCTCTAAGAATCCTTTCTATGTACAGCAATGGCGACGTGAACTCGCCTTGGAGCAGACCCTCCTTGCTTTATAGGGCATAAATTAAATGTTCCCTTATGGCTGCATAGAAGCAAGGCCAACAGGAACTCACTGTTGAGGGAAGAAGATTTGGAGCTCTAGCTGTTTTCATAGTTGGGGCAGAATCACCCATTGTCACACCCCAATGAGAACCCCTGAGAACAAATTTCTCTAATTTGTTTTTAAATGACCTGTCCCGATTCCTGAGGTTCCTATTTGAATACAGAATTGTACAAGTCACAATCGTCAGTAACATTTCTCTGACTCTTTTCCCCATGCCTGCTAAAGCAGGATCTTCAGGCCTGGGCGGAGGTAGAGGAGAGGAGGGAGGTGCTATTTCTGGGAATCTCCAGGGACACTTCGCCTGAGCTCACAGGAATATTTCTCTTTGCCATTCCACGGCATCAGCCATTTCTCTGTCCTCCTGCTGTGCTTTTCTATAGCTGAGATGTCAGCCCACTCATGCCCTCGAGAGGCAATGCCCTCCAGTTTATAACAATCTTGCCATCACAGGTGAGGGCCCTGGTATTGCCACCCCTTAAGAGAACTTATGGGGTAACTCACTGTGTTATACAGAGTCTCTGTCTCATTGTAGCTGGCCTATATTTTCCCAGAAGTGGGTAAAAAGCCTCTCCCCTCATCTCTGTGCTTTAAATGTTACTCTGGAGGGAATTCCCTGGCAGTCCAGTGGTTAAGGACTCTGTGCTTTCACTGCCAAGGGTGCAGGTTCAATCCCTGGTCAGGGAACTAAGATCCTGCAAGCTGTGCAGTGCGGCCAAAAATACAAATTTTTTTTAAAAACAAAACAAATATTACTCTGGAAATAAAACTACATTGTTTCAGGTCCTAAATCCCAGACATTTCAGTGTGACCATTCTGCTCATTTTCACCTGCGGTCTTCTCACCCCGGGATTCAGGCATTGGTCAATGGGAGCTGGAATGAAGGACTCAGTGAAGACCATGTTGATACTCAAAATCATCTCAACTATTCAAGACAGGGGTGTTATTCTTTGGAAGGACAGCTGAGATACTCCAGTTTGCTCTGAGGCGTTATTTCTCAGTAGACTTCTAGGTCCATCTTTGAAGAAGAAACATGGCGACCCCCTAGCTCCACTGAGCAGAGGCACAGAGCTCATGGAGAGATTATCACCATATATCCGAGATCATATTGTCCCATGTTCAGTAAAAAGCAGTGGCTGGACAACAGGGAGTGAAAATTGAGGGGCAAGTGTCCCAACACTTAAGAGCCCGGGTTAGATGTCTTTACCTCTCCTTATAATTTAGATGACATCCTTTCATATCTGTTATCTGCGTGGCACTAACCTGTTATGACTAGAAAAGAGAGGAAACAGAGAGACAGGACAATGCCTCCTTTCCAGGTTAGGGGTTTACTGTGAGCACAGGTACTTAGATGGGAATGTGGGAAATATGCTGAAGGGACAGTAGGTTGATCAGCTTAAACGACACAGAATGATCCTTAAGGAAAGTGTGGAAGAATTTGCCTAAGAAATGTAGCTTGGGCACCTTATCTTTGACAAAGGAGGCAAGAACATACAATGAAGAAAAGGCAGCCTCTTCAATAAGTGGTGTTGGGAAAATTGGACAGCTACATGTAAAAGAACGAAATTAGAACACTTCCTAACACCATACACAAAAATAAACTCAAAATGGATTAAAGAGCTAAATGTAAGGCCAAACGCTATAAAACTCTTAAAGGAAAACATAGGCAGAACATTCTATGACATAATTCTAAAGCAAGATCCTTTTTGATCCACCTCCTAGGATAAGGGAAATAAAATCAAAAATAAACAAATGGGACCTAATGAAACTTAAAAGCTTTTGCACAGCGAAAGAAACCATAAACAAGACAAGAAGACAGCCCTCAGAATGGGAGAAAATATTTGTAAATGAAGCAACTGACAAAGGATTAATCTCCAAAATATACAAGCAGCTCATGCAGCTCAATATCAAAAAAGCAAACAACCCAATCCAAAAATGGTGGAAGACCTAAACAGACATTTCTCCAAAGAAGACATGCAGATGGCTAACAAACACATGAAAAGATGCTCAACATCACTAATTATTAGAGAAATACAAGTCAAAGCCACAATGAGGTATCACCTCACACCAGTCAGAATGACCATCATCAAAAAATCTAGAAACAATAAATGCTGGAGAGAGTGCAGAGAAAAGGGAAATCTCCTGCACTGTTGGTGGCAATGTAAATTGGTACGGCCACTATAGAAAACAGTATGGAGGTTCCTTAAAAAGCTAAAAATAGAACTACCATATGACCCAGCAATCCCACTCCTGGGCATATACCCTGAGAAAACCATAATCCAAGAAGATACATGTACCACAATGTTCACTGCAACACTATTTACAATAGCCAGGACATGGAAGCAACCTAAATGCCCATCAACAGATGAATGGATAAAGAAGATGTGGCACATATATACAATGGAATATTACTCAGCCATTAAAAGGAACGAAACTGATTTATTTGTAGTGAGGTGGATGGACCTAGAGACTGTCATACAGAGCAAAGTAAGCCAGAGAGACAAAAATAAATACCGTATGCTAACTCATATATATGGAATCTAAAAAAATGGTACTGATGAACCCAGTGATAGGGCAAAAATAAAGATGCAGATATAGAGAACAGACTTGAGGACCCAGGGAGGGGCGAAGGGGAAGCTGGGATGAAGTGAGAGAGTAGCACTAACATATATGTACTACTAAATGAAAAATAAATACTAGTGGGAAACTGTTGCATAATACAGGGAGATCAACTCGATGATTGGTGATGACCTAGAGGGGTGGAATAGGAAGGGTGAGAGGGAGGGGATATGGGGATATATGTATAAATACAGCTGATTCACTTTGCTGTACAGCAGAAACTGGCACAACAGTGTAAAGCAATTATACTTCAATAAAGAGCTTTAAAAAAAAAGAAAGAAAGAAAACAAAAGAAACGTAGCTTGTGACCAAATGGTGGACGGTCTTGACTATCAGGTTATCAATTTGATGTTTTTATCATTTACAGGATTCCTGAACCAACAGTCTTATTTGCAGTCAGGATTCTAGTGCCATATCTAGTACCCAGTAAGTATTAAATGCATATTTTGATATTTGTTTATACTATTTTCAATTTAATTGTGATGGAAAGATGATCCAGACAGATGCTCTGATTTCAAACAGCTTTGTCTCTCATGCCTTGTTACAGAAGGCCAAGTTATAAAGCAATGTGGTAAGTGCTGTCAGAGAAGTAGGCATGGCATTTTCTGGGCACAGAGCAGAATCTTCTTATCCTAGCTCTGCCTGGTGGAATCCAGTAAGGCAGCATGGATGCAGTGATATCTAAGCAAAAATACTGAAGAGTAGGTAGCCTTCCACCAGCCTCAACAAAAGAATGTTCTCAGAAGAAATAGCATGGGCGAGGGCAGACCCGGCATGAGAGAAAAAGCAAGACTGCTTGATTGGAAAAGGAACTAGTCCCACCTCAATGCCTGTTTTGTATTGTTTTGTTTTGATTTGTTTTATTTCCCTTTAGGCTCTTCTTTGGGGGGACCTGAGCTAAGGTTGGTGAATAGGCAATGAGAAAGTGGAAAACCACGCTGCTAAGGGCAGGACCATGATGTTCCTAAATGAACATAAGCAATGCTCACGGGATATAAACAATGTCCAGACCAGTACTCTGTGGCCATGTTTGAGACATGACAGGGACAAGGCCACTAGACAACCGCACGTTCACACACACATGCAGCCCACAACTAAACATCCCCTTTCTGACTAACATGAATTACTGGGGCTTCTTCTCAATGACAACTCTAGCCCCGCTTCAATGCTCCCCCCACCTAAATAAAAATTACTTAAAAAAAGAGGCAATAGCTGAATTGCCTCTGCTTTCTGAAAACATCTAAATCAGAACTGGTCCACATTCCATTAAATCCTCCTTAGGGTCATCCACAACTCCTCATCCTGTAAGAAGCTCCTCTCTATCCCCTCTTACTGAGATGTTCCTGGAGTGTGTTCTCCCTTGCTGCAGCAAGTTAAACAGATCTTTTTCATTGTTATTATTACAGGCATATTCCTAGCAGTATTTGGTCGTGGGTCCTAACAGCAATCTATTTAGAAATGCTACCAGGGAGCAGAAGTGAGGGACCAGAGGTGGGTGATGGAAGGAGGGAAATTCAATATAAGGATATACTATCAAGTTGGCCACTACCACGGGTGAATGAGGACTGATCTTCAGGACCTTCTGAGGAACCTTACGAAATGTGTCTAAGAATTACCTGTCTAGGGAAGAAAAGAGGGAAGTATTTGTCCATTAGTTCCTGTCCTCCTTTGATCAAGGGACATTCTACTGGTATTGATTCCCTCGTACAATATGAATGAGAGTCAGAAAAGGCTTAGGGCAGAAAGCAAGGAGGACTCAGTGTGGGCTCAGGGCCAGGTGCTGTCTGGTGGCCCCTGTGCACAGTGGTCAGGACTGGTCACTATGGCAGGAGCTGGAATAAGAAGTGGAGCCAAGGACCTGTGCATCGATTCCCAAGAGGTCTCCTTTATGCCAAATGTCAGTTCCGCTGTGAGAAGTAGTATTACCAAATTGTCAAACATAGAGCTGAAAGGGAACAGAATATGTCACCCCAAAATATGCCTCTATGCCCCAAAGACTAATTTGAGCTGATTATTTTGAGAAAGAGCAGCAAAGGGGAAGCTCTGAAAACTGAGTAGAAGTTACTCTTTTGTAAGAGACATTTACATTTATAAGGGAAATGTCCTTTTGTAACAGGTCTCCCTCGCTATGGGAAGAAATGGATGACTCTAAATTACAAGAGAATCTTATCAATGGAGAAGGCTAGGACTTAAATCTGCATAACAACCTTATTCTTGTTTATTGTGCTTTGCCTGGTCACCTCCCATAACTGGCCTCCCCTTCACACCTTTCTTTTATCTTCAGAAGATCGCATTTAAGCCTGAATCCTAAGCCACCTCACAGAGTTATTCATTTTTCTCTTTCTCCCTTGTATAGAGGTCAATACCCTTCTGTTTGTTTTTCTCTTCCTAATCTGTCTTTTATTACTGCGGTCTAGAAAGGTAGAGGAAAATTATTTTTCCTCCTCTACACAGCACCACAAAGTTTCTAAAGGAAGCCCAATCACTAATGAAAATTAGCAAAGGCGATTATAAACTGAGCACGCAGCTCCAGTAAGAGAGGAGAAATGAAGCCTTGGAGTCTTTTCGGGGTTGGTGGGGCACAGAGTTGCTGGAAAGTACACTGACACAGGTGGCATTGGCAAACTAGTGTTTCCTTCCTGGATGTGGGAAAATTCAGAGAAAGTTTGCAAAGAGGCAGAGGGAAAAAAAATTGGGGTTATTATTTTAGAAATGGATTTTGAAAGGGGGAAGATTAAAAAAAGAAAAAAGCCTTGTCACTAGAAGAAACCGCTGACCTCAGAAATAAGCAGATGTGCCTCCACCACCAGGAGACGATTTTAGAAAGGATTCTCCCTTGTTAGCTCAAGTTTATTCTTAACCCTAAGCACAAACTGCCTAAGGGATTGGGACATGGATTGATTGCAGAATTGCATATGTTGAGTGCCAGAGTGGCAAAATAGTGGGAAATACAAACTTTGGAACCAGCCTACCTGTGTTGAAAGACATGGATGTGATATTTAACTAGCTGTGTGCTAGGGAGCAGTTTATTCAACCTCTCTAGATCTCAGTTCTCCCTATTTGATAGATGAGGTAAGGGTGCCTACATCACATAGCTGCAGAAAGAATTATATGGCAACGGGGGGCGGGGGGGGGCATTGGGGGAGGAAGGATTGGGAGGTTGGGGTTAGCAGATGCAAACTGTTATATACAGGATGGATAAACAACAAGGTCCTACTGTTCAACACAGAAAACTATATTCGACATCCTGTGATAAACTACAACATAATGAAAAAGAATATGAAAATATATCAATATATACATATAACTGAGTCACTTTGCTGTAACGTATAACGGAGTCACTTTGCTGTACAGCAGAAATTAATATGACATTGTAAATCAACTATACTTCAATAAAAAATTTTTTAAAAACAGAATTATATGGCAACATATGAAAAATTCTTAGCACAGTTCCTGGCACATAATCACTCAAAAGGTGTTTGCTTTCAACATTTTCTTGTCATCTAATTTTAAGATTGGCACAGTAGAAATCACAAATCTAATATTTACTTAAATATTTAGACTCAGAGCTTAACTTGCTCTGAAATTTTGTTCTAAAGAATAATAGCATTTGCTTGGGTATACTTTAATGTTTACAAGTTATTTACATAAATTCCAGAAACCCATAGTTGTACTGTATTATCTAAAGTGATTAAGATCCACCATCTTGAATCCTATAGAAAACAACTTCCCGACAAAGCAGGACTTTGAGACCATGGTACAGTGCTGGCATCTGGTGGCAGCAGGCCCTGAAACACGAAGTGTTCTTATTCAATGCTTCAGGAAGCAAAGTGTCAACACCCATCACAAGATTTTAGCAGTCTGCTACATTTAAAAACCCTTTCAAGTTCTAAAATATAAACTAGTCCTAGGATTTGTATAGAAAAGAAACTCCAAAAGACCAACAAACATATGAAAAAAAATGCTTATCGTCCCTAAAAATCAAGGAAATGAAAACAATGAAAGACCATTTTACACCCGACAGATTGTTAAATATTAAAAAGTCTGATACCAGTTGGTGGCTAGAATATGAAAAAATGAGAACTCTCAACCACTGCTGTCCAAATTGGAAGTGCTATTTTGCCAAACCAATAGCAATTTAGCAATATCTAGTAAAAATGAAGCTGTGTGTGGACAGCAGCTGGGCAATTCTAATTTGGGGTATATATTCTAGACCTGAGGAAATGTCTGTGCTCAAGGAAATGAGTTACAAGGATGTTCATGGCAGCATTATTTGTAACAGCAAAAAAAAAAAAAAAAAAAAAAAGGAAATATCCTAAATGTTCAGCGATAAGAAGATGGCTAGTTTGTCATATAGTTAAATAACATAAAGCAGTAAAACTGAATGAACAAGGGCTACATGTATCAACATGGCTGAATCCTAAAAACAATGGAGTGAAAGAAACAAACTTCAGAATGACACATGCAGTATACTATTTGTGTACAAATGAAAGCACAGTACTGTATATTGTTTTTGGAAAACTAAATATGTAATGCACACATACACAATGGAACAAGTTCAACACAGTGGTTGCCTTTAAGGAGGGATGAAAGGGAATGGGATTGGGGAGGGGATATGAGGAATTTAACTATATCTGCAAGGTTTCACTTCTTACCTTTGCCTATTTTCTCTGCCATTTTTATATAAATTGGTGTTTATTATATTCTTCTCTTTTTCTGCACATTTATATGCATACAATGGACTATTATTCAACCATAAAATGGAGTGAAATTCTAACACATGCTGCAACAGAGATGAACCTTGAGGACATTATGCTAAGTGAAAAAAAAGCCAGTCACAGGACAAATAGTGTGTGATTCTACTTATGTGAGGTACCTAGAGTGGTCAGATTCACAGAGACAAAAGGTAGAATGATGGTTGCCAGGAACTGGGGGGAGGAGGGAATGAGGAGTTGATGTTTAATGGGTACGGAGTTTCTCCGGGAAGATGCAACAGTTCTAGGGGCAGATGGCGATGATGGTTGTAAAACAATGCGAGTGTACTTAATGTTACTGAATTGTACACTTAAAAAAATTGATTAAGATGGTAAAATCTAGATTTTACCACAATAAAAAAAAATGTTTAAGCCATAGCCCAGTTCCTGCCCTTTGGGCAACCACTAGAGTGTGGCAGAGAAGTATGCTATATTGATGCTTGCAGTCATAGCACAGACACAGTGGAAAGGCGAGGAGATAGCTTTAGCTAGCATTTCGGCCTTTCATAGAAGCTATAGTAATAGGATAACATCAAGATTTAGTGTTTGGTAATTAAAGACAAGAACAATTTTGTTTTACTGCTTCTTGGAATACTAGCTTTTTTCTGCCCTCTCACCAACAAGGGACTAGGGCCAGCTGGAACCTACTTATTTTTAAACAAGTTCTACTCTTCCACTCCCCCTCGACTCCACCCTCAGCAGCAGAGGTACGACTACAATTTCCTGATGACTCTTGATTGTAGTGACAGGATACCAGGAGATGGCAGCAACAGACCATCTAGTAGGAAAGTCCTGCCAGATGCCCAAGAGAACAGAGAGAAGTCACAAGCTGGCCTTCACTGCCAGGTCCCCACCTCAAGTCAGCACTGAGCTTAGTGTTCTGCGCTGTGTAATAACACCATGCCTGTGGCCAAGAGAGATACACCAAGCACAAGGTCATCAATACCAATCACCCAAGACAGAGCACTTCCAAAGGAAGGGGAAGGAGAGGAAGAGAAAGATGAACCTGGTCACTTAAACTCATTGAAAACATCTAGGTTCTAGGCTTGGTGGATCCAAAACTGGCTAAAGCAATCTCCTCCCTCGGGACAGTGTCTAGTAGGAGGTATAAACCAGATGTACTTACATGAGGAAAAACAAAAGGCGGGTCTAAGGTGTTTGGAATGACACCTATGCTGGGTATTTTCCTTTGCCTTCCAGATCCGCTTTCTACCCTTTTCCTTACTGCTTTCTGCCCACAAGAAGCTGCTCTGTGTAGATTGGAAGCCAGAGGACACAGGAGACAGTGGATGCAGTGGAGAGATCAGAGCGAGAAAGGTAAGCACCACCGGGCTTTCATTCCCATGACTCTCTCCCTGCGAGGTTGCCTTCTGCTCGCCCTGTTGAAGAAGGTTCCTCTCGCCCTACAGGATTCCCTCTCATTCTAGTTTCCGGTAATGGCTCCTTCTCCTCCTCTCTCCTGATCTAGGGGTAGTAACAGCAGCTTCTAGTCTTGTTTCCTGTACTATCTCTTGAAGTCCTCTTCACTCCACTGTTATTCTAATGAAACCCTTTGTAAATAAACTCTCCTTAGATGATCCTAATTTGTGTGCCATGTTTCCCGTTGGGACCCTGCCTGATCCAATGCCCGAATGAATCATATTCATCCACTAAGACTGAACTCAGGTAAAGAAGGATGAGGAATAACAGGAGTGGTCTACATGGAGGCTATTCACATGTTTTCGTGGAGGACAACGAGTAATCAGTATCACCAAAGAATAAGTTATAAGGTAAGACATGGCAATTCAGTTGAAGCTGAAAAGTACCGAATATGACACAGGAGGCTCTCTTGATCTGGCACCCAGTGTCAGAGGGAGTGTCTGAATGGCAGTTATTTCTTGAAGGGTTTTGATTAGCTTAGTGTTTTAGAATTTTGAATATAGTTGCCACCCAACATGGGAAGTTGAGAGAGTGGTTAGGGCAGAAACTTGGCAATATGGAAACCAGCTAAGGAGAATTTACCCCGATCCAGGCAAGACATGAGAATTTGAACCAGGTTAACCCTATATGGAATGTGTTTAATAAGTATTTTAAAAGTAAAAAGATCAATAGAACTGGATACTCAAATAGGGGTGTCAAAGAATAAATGAAAACCATCAGAGGTTAAAAAATTCTAAAGTTGAGTCTATTAATTTCCCAAGCAAAGGAACACACACTGGTGAAAAACTGCACTAATTTCTTTACTGAGGGAAAAAATATAGGTATCATTAAGTGCCAGAAAGGGAGCTTCATAGTGGTTATGCTAATGCAAGATTGAAAACTAACACCCTGGATAAAACAGAATGAATCCATAGGTCTGACAAGGTTGGTTTACTCAAGTGCTAGCACTCACTGGTCAGGAAAGCATCATCAGTTAGTTCCAAAAAGTGTCTGGCTTACCACAGTTACTCAAAAAGCATGGTCTTTTGTCAGCTTCAGCTAGTTAAAGACAGTTAATGTGACACACACCATTCAGTTTTGATATTTCCTATGCAATCACTGCTGGAAGTGGAACATTTTCCTTTGTTGGGGAGACAAGTAAAGAAGTTAAAGATCCTCTCAGGTCACTGGCTTGCATGAGTAGTTGGATGGTGGTACCATTAACTGTGATCCTGAATGCCAGAAAAGGTTTGGGGGGGGAGACCTGGTGAGGGTAAATAAAGTTGGATGTCTGGGCCATGGTGAATTTGAAGTATCAGTGAAATAGAAGTGTCTGCAGTAGAAAACTCTGGAGCAAGTCTCAAGAGGTAGTTCTGGGAATCAACTAGAGATAGTTAAGAGGAATCACTATTCAAGAAGAGCACAGAGAGCGGTGGGCAAAGAGCTATTGTGATGGCTAATTTTATATGTTAACTCGGCCACACTGCCCAGATATTTGGTCGCACTTTATTCTGAATGTTTCTTTGAAGGTGTTTTTGGATGAAATTAACATTTAGATTAGTGAGCTTTGAGTAAAGCAAATTGCTCTCCATAATGTGGTGAGCCTCATCTAATCAGTTGAAGACTGGAATGAAAAAAGAATGCCCTCCCTTGAGCAAGAAGGAATTCTGCCAGCAGACAGCCTTCAGACTTGATCTGCAGATTTTGGACTTACCATCCTTCATAATCACATGAGGCAATTCCTTAAAATATGTATGTATGTATATATGCATGTATGTATCTGTCTATCTATAAATCCTATTGGCTCTGCTTCCCTGGAGACCCCTAATACAGATACTTATCCCCCAGTCCTTTTAATCTTTACATTGAGGTAGAAAGGTAACCTCATTCAAGGTAGAATGAAAACATCTTTCCTTTCCTATAAGGAACCGAAATCTTCACAGCAAGGGACAGATATCAGTCTGATAGATATCAGTCAAGTCTAAGACATCCACCCTACCCCATCATCCTGCCCTCCATCCAGGAAATGGAGAGCCAGTTTTCTGTGGCTAACAATCTTGACTCTAGTGATAACAACACCAAACAATGACTCTGATCATAGGATCATCAAGGCTCCTCCTGATTTCCCTTATAAGAGTCCTGATACCCAAAGAAAAGACTCTATATCTAAAGGGATTAGTGGAAGAGAACAGGGCCAGCTTTTCCACATCTGATCCCTGCAAAGGTAAGGCACAGTGAGGGTATTATGCTCCTACACAGAGGTTTTACTATCTCTGGACTCTGTCCATCTCACAAGGCTAAGAATAACAAGGAATCCTATGCATCCTCCTGCTTGAGGACCACTAGTTTAGGGCACTCCTTCCCAAACTCTAACATGCATATAAATCACCTAGGGACCTTATTAGAAAACAATTCTGATTCAGTAGGTCCAGAGTGAGGCCAAAGAATATGCATTTCTAACAAACTCCCAGGGGATACGAATGCTGTCAGTCCATGGACTCCAGTTTAGTATCAAGGTCCTAAAGTTCAGGAGGTTACTGATGCCTGACCAACTTGTGTACAAAAGTCAGTGCTGCCTTCTGAAGAATTAGCCACAGGTTTCACTTGGTCCAATAGAAGCTTCTCAGTAATAACTGTTTTATTGACGGGAGGTGTCTTTCATGTACACGTTTACCTCAGGGGGTCTTGCAAGTAACAGCACCTCATTGAGAACTAGATTCTGGTTGATCAGGAGGGAAAAGGTGAGATGGTAAGGTATATCAGCAACTCCCCATGTATTTTGTCATCTAAGATAATTGTTATAGCTGTAAAGCTGTGTATACAGGGGCTTGACCATGATGTGCTTGGCCTCACCCACTTTGCACTACAGGATTGCTCTCAATGAGGAAGGCTGCAGATCTAAAGCAAACTTATTGTGGACATTTACAGGTACCAGGTTCCATCTGTGGTGACTTCCCCTCCCCCTGGCTCAAACATCTAAATGTGACGATACCTCTATTACTCTCCATCAGTACCTTCGAGGTATCCTTAAACCCATTATATGAGTACATTTATTTTCTTGCTCATCAGTTTGCAGTAGCAGCCACATCTGCCTGGGCCCCAGCCTGTATCCCTGGTCCCACTAATACCAGATCCAGCTTCCATTATGTGTAGAGTCGCCCTTCCAGGCTACAGCCCTGCTTGCTGCCTTTGGGACAATGAGAGCTCCGGAGACTGTGTGTCCTAAACCCACCTCAGAGAAATATTCTTTTGGTCTGGATTTGCTTGGATGCACCATGGGATGTGCCTCCCAGGAGAAGGATCCCTTCCCTGACATTTCACTTTTTTATGAGGAATTTTGTATAAGGAAGTTGGGAGTAACCAATGAGTCTTGTAAATGGTAACTGAAAGTCCTTGAGCTCACGTAGTCAGACAAAGACCTTTTTGGCAAGAGGAACAGCCCCCTCTCAAGCATCAGGCACACAGTAGAGTTTACACACCCATGCTGGAATCAGCTAGGGATTTTGCAGCATTTTCTGCTAAGCCAGCTCCTTGCTTAGGCAGGAAAGTAGGAAGGTACCAGGGCTGCCCGGTAGACAAATGGGCTTATGTGTCCTCTGAAAATGATTTTAAGAGGTCCAGAGTTTAAGCCCAACCTCTGTAGGATGGTATAATTAGTCCATAAATAAAGAACATGAACCCAGGGAAGGTAGCCTCTTCTTAGACCAAAAGAAACAAACAAATAGAATGAAAAATAAACCGAACTGAAGTAAGAAGAAAATGAGTCACTGAGGAAAGCCAGTACTTGTCATGCCCTGGCTTTAGGAATCACACATAAGTGAGAGAAGAATCTCATTTCTGTGCATTCAGAACCTGTTCAGCGGGCTGTTAATGCTTTAGAGGTAGCATAAAGACACCCAGAAAGAACCAGAATCTGACAAAGCATGGACCAAACTCAGGAAAACAAGGAAACTCTTAGAGTCCAGGTTAATTGTATATGAAAACAAATAAGCAGTTCTCGACTGGAATCTGCACCCAGCCCTGTCCCACCTTGGGAGAAGGCAAGGTAATTGGTTTTGTTTGAAAATATAGGAGCAAATATTTTGTAAACTTGGAAAACACACAAAAAGTAAGCACTAAAAAAATTAAAAACATCCACAATTCCTCAACTAAAATATATTTGTTAGATTTCTTGTTTTATTTTTCTTAGGTACATTATTTTTCTAAAATTGAGATGATATACAGCAGTGTCATGCAGTACTGTTTGAATTTTAAATTCTGGTTTTCAGGACTTCCCTGCTGGCTCAGTGGTTAAGAATCTGCCTGCCAATGCAGGGACATGGGTTCAATCCCTGGTCTGGGAAGATCCAACATGCAGCAGAGCAACTAAACCCATATACCAAAACTACTGAGCCTGCGCTTTAGAGCTTGTGAGCCACAACTACTGAGCCTGCGTGCCACAACTACTGAAGCCCGCACGCCCTAGAGCTAATGCTCCACAACAAGAGAAGCCACTGCAATGAGAAGCCCATGCACCACAAAGAGTAGCCCCCACTCACCACAACTAGAGAAAGCCCATGCACAGCAACGAAGACCCAATGCAGCCAAAAATAAATAAATAAATAAATTTTTAAAAAGTTAATTAAATAATTCTTTAAAAATAAATTCTGTTCTTTGTATTACGTGATCAAAACTTAACATGGCTACAAGACTTACAATGAAAATAAACAGGTTTTTCCTCTATATTTCTAAACTGTAATATTTCATAAATTGACTTATTACAGAAGATGAGGATTTAGCACTCTTACATAATGTCAGCCTCCCTCACTTCTAATATTATATCAATTTCTGGTTAAACCAGTATTTACTATTTTCCTTATTATAATCACTATGAGTCCCTGCAAAGCTAAGTAGTAAATATGATTATGATTCCTTTTTGGTACTCTTCTAGCCCATACCTGGAATTTATTTGCCTTGTGTTTTCTTTTGTTTCAGTTAAATACTTGCATAGGTTCAAAGGAAACAATTTGGAAATCTGATACATCTCATAAGACCTGCAATTCAGTTATCAGTCATTAGTGAAGGAAAACCTTTTCAGACTAAAAGATACTACCATTATATACTTCAACTTTATGTGTTGAAACAGACTCCTGCACATTCTCAATTTTTCCCAGAACTGTTAAGCCCTAAAAAGTGTTCTTTGATGTATCACACACACTGCAAAGTAACATTTTTTTTCTTATGCCAAATGTCCAAAACTACACATATTGTCAGGAGATATTGATGGTGTGCTCTTTGCTAACAAGAAGGAAGAGAAGGAAGAAGGGTGACAGAAAAGGGCGGCAAGGCCTTTTTTCCTTGCTTGGCATTTATCATTTTCAATATTTCTCCTTTGCCTTCTGAGAGATTTCTTACATTCACTTTCGCATTGAGACTAACACGAATGTTCTTAGCAACAGTCCTGAGCACCTAAGTGGAGGTGTCAGTCTCCCTGGCTCTCCAAATCTAAAAGTCTGCCGTACCTTCTTATTACTGAGTGTAAGGTCAGTGTCACTTCCTGAGATGTATCAGTGTTTTCTGGACTTGCCTTGTTAACAGACTCAAAATGTGAGTGCCAGACCGCTAAGGGGACCTGAGGCCATTTGGTACATCTTTTTGAGCATTTACCTCAAGCAGATCTTCAATTTTTGAACCATACTAGCAATTGCCTGACCCAGTCTCTGCTTTACTTTCAGCACAATCATTTTTCCATTTGGGATCTTTTTTCCCACAATTTTTCATCTTTGCTATTTGCAAATGTCTGGACATCCCCTTCTTCGTGCCATACTGTGGCACCCATACTGCTCCTTTCTTCTACTTTTTCCTCCTTCCAAGATTGGTTTGAGGGAATTGCCTGGTGGTCCAGTGGTTAGGATTCTGTGCTTCCACTGCAGGGGCTGTGGGCTTGATCCCTGGTCGGGGAACTAAGATCCTGCAAGCCACTTGGCGTGGCCAGAAAAAAGAAAAAAAGATTAGCTTGAGTTACGTATGATTTTCGCTTCCTTCTTCTCTCCATTTTGCAATCTTCTAAGTTGCTCTTCTTTGAACAGAAGCATGCACAATTTTCCCACAGTACCAGACAATCTTTTCACATCCACTAAAAGGACAATCGACCTTAGGATAGTTTGCATATTCAGATATATATTTGTCATTCCCATCTTGACTTCTGAAGCCATGATCACAGATATCACAAAAGAGTAAAATACTCATTTCTTTCTCTTTTTTTCATCTGTTTTCTACTGGAAAAGAGATTAAAGTCATTCAAATGTTTATCTTAACACAAAAAATATGTTTTCAATATTGTAGTACTGGGGACAGTCTCTTGAAACTTTAACTCAGCTGTGGAAGTGTTACAACCCATCAGATGAGAACTGAAAATCCCAGGAAGGCAGTGAAACACGGAGAGCACTAGGTGCTGAAAGGGACAGTGCCCCAGGAAGAGGCAAGGCATCAAGAAGGCACTGAACCTCTGAGAAATGCTCTGATCTGGTAGAGGTGGTAAGGATGGAGGCAGCGGCAGCACTGCTCAACATCCAGTTGTCCAGAAGGGGGCAGTGTTGTCCAGAGACACCAACATGGGAGTCAGCTGTGGGGTTGGGGTAAAAACCACCTGTTGAAACCTTGAAAACTCTAGCTGTCTAGGAAACTCACCCACAAATGTCTTTTGGCCTTTTTTTTTTTTTTTTTCATTTTCTTCATTTCTCATTTCCTTATCACTAGTTCTTTAGGTTCTACAATCAAACTGTAAAAACCCTATGAATACTCTTTTTCTAGTCAAAATGCAATCTTTTGACTTCTTGGAGCTACCTCTCCTGGAACCCTCTGTTTCCCTTCCACGGTTTTGGTGGACATTGATCTGGTAAGGTCCTGCAAGTCTGTTGACGTCCCACCAAGTGTCATATCAATAGGCTTTCTCTAAAAATTTTGTCTTTGGAGAAAACTGAGCAGTCCCAGTCTCCAGTGTGGGACAGAAGGGTCAAGTTCAATGGCCAGCATTATTAAGAGTGAGCATGAGAAGGGATTGTGAGTCTCTTCATTCAGTTAGGAAGACTTTCATCAATCTTTTCAATATGACAGTCTCCCTCAACTGCTGTGCCTGTTGTCCTGGAATTAAGAGCTTCTCTGGTACAATGTATCCTTAGAATAAGCCTTTAGTTTCCAGTGCAGTTCTGGGAGGGGCAGTCTCCAAGATTCACAGGAGGAGAGGGAAAGGGAGCTCCCGGCCTAACAGTTCATTGTGCAGACTTTTAAAACTACTTCCTTGGACTTCCCTGGTGGAGCAGTGGTTAAGAATCTGCCTGCCAACACAGGGGACATGGGTTCAAGCCCTGGGCCGGGAAGATCCCACACGCCGTGGAGCAACTAAGCCCATGCACCACAACTACTGAGCCTGCACTCTAGAACCTGTGAGCCACAACTACTGAAGCCCTCACACCTAGAGCCCGTGCTCCACAACAAGAGAAGCCACTGCAATGAGAAGCCCACGCAACTAGAGAAAGCCCACACATAGCAATGAAGAACTAATGCAGCCAAAAATAAAATAATGAAATAAATCTTAAAAAAAAATTCTCAAAAGAGAAAAAAAAAATACTTCCTTATTTTCTGCACCATGCCTCAGCTCCCCTTCTGAGGTACAGTATTTTGTGATGAGCATTTACTTGTCAGCATTCTGAATCAGAATACTTTTTGTGGCATCCCCTCTGCCAGCTGGCAACTTCCTAGTTGCCAAAGATGTGTTTATGTTTTCATGGTTGTCTCTTCTCCCATCTTCTTTATCCCTGCTTCTTTAAAGAGCCAAATTAAAATAAGAGCAAGAATTCCTTAAAAAGTAATAATCCCTAAAGGCAAACACTGCCACTCCAACATGTTTAAGCATAAATCTAACTACTTCTGTCTCTTAGGCTTTGTGAACACTTACCCAGTAACATTAACATTTTTAATTTAAATTTATATTTTGAAATACAGATGATTTAACAGTTTACTTCTCAAATTAGTATATTTACTGTTCCTTCCTCTTCCCCTTCATTTCCTCCAACAATCTGATTTTTATTGATTACCTTGTCCTTCTTAGTTTTAACATTAACTTGATACCAAAGCCAGATAAAGACAACACAAGAAAACTACAGATTAATCTCTCTTATGAATATAGATGTAAAAAATCTTCAACAAAATCCTAGTAAAGGAACTTCCCTGGTGGCACAGTGGTTAAGAATTCACCTGCCAATGCAAGGGACATAGATTCAATCCCTGGTCCAGGAAGATCCCACATGCCGTGGAGCAACTAAACCCGTGCACCACAACTACCGAGCCCACGTGCCACAACTACTGAAGCCTGCGTGCTGAGAGCCTGTGCTCTGCAACAAGAGAAGCCACCACAATGAGAAGCCTGTGCACAACGAAGAATAGCCCCCACTCACCGCAACTAGAGAAGGCCTGCATGCAGCAATGAAGACCCAATGCAGCCAAAAAAACCAAAAAAATCCTACTAAAACTAATTCAATAGCACATCAAATAATGTAACCTCCCAGCTATAAAAGATGAGGAAGTCAGCACTGTTATAAACTCTCACAATGTAGAAATGACATTGCTTCCCATCTCTCCTCTTTCTCTTCCTTTTCAATTAGTTGTAAAACAGAATGTGAATGTCCAAAAGTACTTTAGCCAATCATATATTTAAGTATATTTTCATGAGTACTTTTACCATCTTTTTTCCAGTAATTTTATCTGATTGAGTTTCATGTTTTTCTAAGGAAAGAGTTTATTCCCTGAGATCTAGAATGTTCCTCCAAAAATAATTTTGCAGGCATTTCTCCAAACTTTTGTTCAAATAAGGGCGAGGAAAGTGCTTAAGGAAATAAAGCATGACCAAAGAATTTTATATGCAGCAACCACTCTTTAATAGGTCGTGAATACTGAAGATTAAAAGCAGTCTTCTTTCTAGAAAGCTTTTAAATTAAAAGACCACACCACAACCTAGGAAGAAAGAGACAATCTTAATGAAGTTATCAGAGTTCAGTGATGACCATCTTGTGTCCAAAATCAAAACAAATCTTTGGACAGCCAGGCCAAAGACTATTATTCATAAGAGAAAGAGAAACAAAACATAAAACTATTAATGTTTGATTTGAAACCATTAAAGTACTAAAACAACAGCCCAGAGCAAATAAATGGATAAAAAGAATTTAAAACAATGAGTGAGAAGAGATAGTCAAGGGAGCCCAACACATACATAATTGTATCCTACTTTTTCATTTCATTCCTTTTGCTTGCTGTGATTTTAGAAGCACCCACCTTCTTTCAAATTCCCTCTTAATCCCCATGGATTTTTTTTTTCCATTTTAAATATGACTCGACAGAGCTTTCCTGTATCGATATATTTTCCATGTGCTCATATATTTCCCTTGTGTTATTGTTTTACAGAGACAATTGCTTAAGTTTTCTTGTCTAGGGTAAAATATTTCAAGGTTTCCATTTCTCTGTAGCAATATTTTTCTTGTGAGGATTAGTCTGTCACACGTTATTTCCATTCCTTTTCTCTGTTCCCTCTTTTCATCTCTAAACAGATCGTGTGCTGTTTCTTTTTTGATTATTCATCTTTAGTCCAAGAAATACCCTGGTTTGCCATTTGAAAACACCACTTAGACTGTCAGTGTGGTACTTCCTTCATTGCAGTATGTCCAGTAAACTTCTCTTTGTTCAATCAACAGGTTTTTCTGGTGTACTTTTTGGGGAGTTGACAGATGACAAATCCTAACATGTGGGTTCAGCATATGATATGCACATATGTTGAGAATCATATATTAAGCAAAAAGCCTTATTACCAACAGACTGAAACCACAGCCATGACTTTAATTCCATGTTGTTAACAATTAAAAGAAGGACGATGTAATGGCAAACTTTGTCCATTAAGAAAAGTAATAGATTGTCAATGGTACTTTCTATCCTACTCCCCCCATCTCTACTTACATTTCTATGCTTATAGGAGAACGGCCCCTAAATGCATAAGAATGAAGTGAAAGTGAAGATACTATCTAGCAATTACCCTTCTAAGGATACATCCAAAAGGAATACAACATGTCCAAAGATGTTGAGAAAAGTTATGTAAAACTTGGAAATAATGCAAAAGAATGAATTCATGTCTTTTTCAACATATACTGGAATATTTTCTAAATGATCTATACATGGATTATTTAATTATATAGGAAAATATATCATTCCCTTCCATTCACTACTAGTTTGGGTCAAGACTATGTAGTTACACATTAACATGTAGACTACTTTTGTCCTATAGAGAGGCAAGTGATTTTATTTTCCAATAGAAAAAAATAATCCCAAGGCTATTTTGTTGCCCTGTAGGCCATTAACCAGTTTTGTATCTAATTTATCAATCTTATGCCAGCATTCTTTCAATGCCTACATATATTGAATCGCTTGACTTATCCTTTGAACCAGTTTTATCAACTTGCTGGTTCTCTCAATAATTAAATATTTGACATGAACTTGCAACATTTACAGTTGATCCTTGGACAACATTGGGGATAGGGGCACCAACCCCTGCACAGTCAAAAATCTGAGTATAACTTTACAGTCATTCTTCTATATATGCGTCTTTCTATATCTGAGGTTCTGCATCGACAGTCAACTAACCAGATTGTGTAGTACTTTAGTTATGTATTTATTGAAAAAAAATCCATGTATAAGTGGACCTGCATGGTTCAAACCCATGTTGTTCAAGGTTCAACTGTATATGTGATATTTTTAACATTCAGAAGATATATCAATGTACACTTTGACATCAGGATGTTTACAAAAACATGGTTAAAATATAAAAGTAGACTTCTAATTCTGAATGAGATGGAAGAGGTATGATAACCTTATTCTTCATGCTAAGAACAGCTACAAAACCTGAAAATAACACATAAATAAACATTCAAAGGTGCAGAATGATGAAGGCAAACTATCTAGGGACCTCAGGATTTGAGGGATGACATGGAGGTGACTTCCCTGGGTTTTGTTTTTGCCTCCTATATATACGGACTGGACTCAGGAGAAGTCCACAATCTGGAGACAGAAATGAGAAAGACAAAAAGGCCTCAGGAGAAGCATGCCATTGCTAGCCAAAAGAACAATAACAGATAGTCTAACAAGACAGAAACCTTTTTACAATATTCGCCCTATTGCAGCCAAACACCACTGAAAACAACGTGAATCTCCCTTTGCTCCCAGCAGCAGAGACTGAGTCAGGAGCAGAGACTCCTACCTCCACTTGGGAGTAGTAAGGTACTGATCTGAATACTAAACAAACAAATGTTAAAAGACAGCTAGAGAGAAATAACACATTACCAATAGTACAATAATTATTTGAATGACAGGATTTGTCTTTGAAAACCATGGAGGTCAGAAGACATGGGAACAAGATTTTTAAAGTGATAAAAGAAAAAAAATGTGTTCATCAGGAATTCTACATACAATAAAAATATTCTTTGGGAATGAAGGTGAAATAATATTCTCAGGTGAAAGAAAACTAAAAGTATTTGTTACCAGATACCTGCTTTAAAAGAATAGCTAGGGGCTTCCCTGGTGGCGCAGTGGTTAAGAATCCGCCTGCTAATGTAGGGGACATGGGTTCGATCCCTGGTCCAGGAAGATCCCGCATGCCTTAGAGCAACTAAGCCCATGAGCCACAATTACTGAGCCTGCATGCTGCAACTACTGAACCCCACGCACCGAGAGCCCGTGCTCCACAACAAGAGAAGCCACCCCACTGAGAAGCCTGTGCACTGCAATGAAAAGTAGCCACCACTTGCAACAACTAGAGAAAGCCCGTGCGCAACAACAAAGACCCAACGCAGACAAAAAAAAGAAAAAGGGAATAGCTAAAGAAAATTCTTCAAACAAAGGAAATGGTGAAAGAATGAAATGTAGAAAAGCATGAAGAATGATGGAAAGGGTAAAAATGTAGCTAAATATAATTGACTATCCTCCACCTGTTGAGTTTGTTAAACTATATTTGATGTTTGAGGCAAAAGGTATATTATCAGATGTGGTTTTCATATATTGAAAACAATTATAAAGAAGGAAATTTAAAAAATAGAGGTAAATTTTCTACACTTCACTTTAAGTAGTAAAATGTCAGCACCAGTAGAGAGTGATCTGAGCCTTTGTGCCTGATTCATTCACAGTTCAACACTCAAGTACCATTCCAAGTGCCAGAGATACAGCGTGGAACAAAGCGCTCCATCTCTGCCTTTACTCAGTTTACATTTTACCTGTGAATTCACATTCTGTTTGACTGCCTTTCTCCATCTGTGGTACAGGGAGAAATATATATTTGGCCTGTCTCTGGTCCTGACACAGAGCTCCTAAAACTCTTGGAATGTCCTGAGTGATAGGATGTCTTTTGTTATTTATAATGAGTCTCTTTCAACCGTACCTGAATTTATTATAATGAGGTTACTCTTGGTGGGCCCCTAGATAGCTTTAGGATGGGGCCCTGGTTGCCAAGGGAACCAACCAGGTGACTAGAGGGTTGGAACTTTCAGCCCCACTCACTGATCTCTAGCGAAGGTAGAGAGGCTGGAGGTTGAGTCCAACCACCAATGGCCAATGATTTAATCAATCATAGCTACATAATGAAACCTCAATAAGAACGCCTAAACAGTGGGGTTCAGGAGCTTCTAGGCTGGTGAACACACTGAAGTGCTGGGAGAGTGACAGGACCAGAGAGGACATGGAAGCTCTTTGCCCCCTCCCCACACTTTGCCCTATGCATCAACTCTATTTGGCTGTTCCTAAGTTTTATCCTTTACCATAAACCAGTAACAGTGCGTAAAGCACTTTACTGAGTTTTGTGAGTAGTTTCAGCAAATTACCAAACCCAAATGGGGTCACGGGAACCCCTGAATTTGTAGTCAGCAGGACATAAATGTGAGTAGCTGGGCACTCCATTCGCAGCCGGTGTCTGAAGTGGGGGCAGTCTTTTACTGTCT
Organism: Hippopotamus amphibius kiboko; assembly: GCF_030028045.1. NCBI lineage: Eukaryota > Metazoa > Chordata > Mammalia > Artiodactyla > Hippopotamidae > Hippopotamus > Hippopotamus amphibius. The sequence goes on along the minus strand of NC_080203.1, from coordinate 97,995,806 downwards.
TTAATCTGTGGGATCTGATCCTAACTCCAGGACTCAGTGCCAGAATTGAATTGAATTGTTGGACACCCAGTCGGTGTTGGAGAACTGGAGAACTGGTGTTGGAAAAGACACCGTATATTTGGTTTCTGGGTTGGGGGGGACTCTCTCACCATCTGTGGCTTACATTTTCACTGTTTATTAATCTGATTAATTGGGAAAGGAAGGTAGAAAAGGCTTAGAGCAGTATTCATCAACTGGGAGGTCAGGGTGAGAATGGGGTACAATCAATGTCATGGCACAAGAGAACCAATGGCTAGGACCCTATAGATGATGTGAGAGATCAGTCTTTTGAATATTTAAAACCTTTGGTCCAGATTTCCACTTCCACTTCTGGCTAAAATGGAGTCAAAAGAACTATATTTACCCACCAACCTCAAAAACAAACACCTGACAAAATACACAAAACTTTAGTTTTTAAGACAATGGGCATCAAACAGTGAGGGGCAGTGATCCCCAAGAGGCTAGTAACAAGGCAATCCCTACAACGTGACCCATCTTAAGGCCTTGAGAGAGTTTCCAGGCCACAGTGCTGGGAAGGGGAACTGAGTTGGAGCCAAGCTGACTCACAGTTGAGAAGATAACGCTGAGGATCAAGGGAGACCAAGGAAGTCAGAGTTTGTAGACAGAGTACCATAGAGGAGAGAGCTTCATGGAGAGAAAACTACAGAGACATGCAGAGGGTCCCCCCTTGAATATTCATACCATCTGAAAGCATCAGAGGAAACAGTACCCGGTTCTCACACAGAGCCAAAAATAGTGCCTGATTCCACTAGCGGGACTGGAAAAAGTAACAATTTCTAGGGCATTGGGAAGAATACTCAGACAGATCTGGCCGCAGTAGTGGAGAATTATTAGCCTAAGACTGAGCAGTCTTCCAGAACCTCCTAACAAATCATAAAAGCAAGACCTGAAGAGGTTAAACTGTTTCCAAGTAACATAACTATACCCTGGAACAAACCTCAAGATTTACAGCAATACAAAAATACCCAGCACCCAATGCAGTAAAATACACAATGTCTGGCATCCAATCAGTTGTTATCTGGCACGCAAGGAAACAGGAAAACATGACTCACAATGAGGAAAATAGGTACAATGCTTATTAGCTGTGATGGTTAGTTTTATGTGTCAGCTTGGCTAGGCTATGGTATCCAGAGTTTAATTAAGCTCTAATATATAGGTGTGAAGTTTTTTCTATAGATGTAATTAATGTCTATAATCAGATGACTTTAAGTAAAAGAGATTATCCTAGGTAATCTGGGTGAAGCTGATTCAGTCAGTTAAAAGACCTTGAGAGCAAAACTGAGGTTTCCATGAGGAAGAAGAAATACCCTCTGTGGACTGCAGCGTCCATTCCTGCCCAAGGGTTTCCAGTCTGCCAGCCTGACCTACACATGAGAGACTTGCTAGCCCCACAATCTCATGAATGGATTCTTTGAAATAAATCTCTCAATATTGTTAAATAGATAGATAGATGATAGATAGAAAGATAGATAGATAGATAGATAGATAGATAGATAGATAGATAGATAGAGTCAGTCAATCCTATTCGTCCTTTTTCTCTGGTAGGACTGTGACTGATACAGGAGTTTGTTTACCTTTCAGCCTATCATGGGTATAAAAGGTATTCCTCGCTATCTGAACTCACTACCTAAATATTCATTATAACTTAGAAGGTTTTGCCCTGAATTTATTATTCAAATTGAAAATCTTTAACAGTTAATGTGCGTACTAGTGAAAACAGTGAAGCTGGGTGCAGGTTTGCGTGGTAGGGAGGGTGCTCCAATGGTACTGCAGCTGTTCTCCACATAGGATTGGGAGACTTGATCATGGCATTTAAACGCGGTCTGCACAGTGGTCAACGTGGTCTGCACAGTGGTCCTTATCCTTCCCACATTAAATGAAACCATCTGTATCAGCTTCCTATGTCTGCCATAACAAAGTATCACAAACTGGGTGGCTTTAAACAACAGAACTATTCTCTTACAGTTCTGGAGGCTACAAGTCTTAAGGTGTTGGCAGAACCACGCTCTCTCTGAAGGCACTAAGGAAGAATCTGAAGCATGCCTTTCCTCTTAATTTCTGGTGTTGCCTGAAGTCCTTGGTATTCCTTGGCTTGTAAACTCATCGTTTCAGTCTCTACCTCTGTCATCACATGGCATTCTCGTGTGTGTGTGTGTTTTCCTCTTTTCATAAGAGCACCAATCATATTGGATGAGTGATCACTCTAATCCAGTATGACTTCATCTTAACTTGATTACATAGTCAATGACTCTATTTCCAAACAAATTCTCATTCACAGGTAACAGGGGTCAGGATTTCAGCATATATTTCTGGGTAACATAATTCAACCCACACAGCATCTGAAGAAGTGGAAAAGCAATTTGAAGAAAAGGTTTAACGTAATTCCATTAATTAAAGGAAGAAGAGGCATAGATACTTGATACCAAATCTTTAAGATCTATTTTCTATATAAATATGTATTTATGTGTACATTTTCATATTCATAAGATCCATTTTTAATAGCAATCATATCTATGTAATCATGACATGTACAGAATCAACACCTTCCGAAATGCAATGATAAATTCAATCCTGTTATCAGGAGCAGTGTCAATGCAAGCAGAGGAAATATAAACAGTTACCCAATTTCAGTTGCTTTATTTATGGTTTCAGTGATGGTTTACAGCTCTCTACTTGCAGAGCCTGAGTGCCAAAAACATGACAGGCTGTTCAGTAATCCCTTTGATTTGGATGTGGTTGAACTGCAGGCATTTATTATCTCACTCACTCCTCCGCAGGCTCACACTTTCTCATCGGCACCAACCAAGCAGAACAGTGCATCAGAGTCTAAACAAGAACACAGAAGCTACTTCATGTGTTTACAATAGACGGAACTGAACAACGAATTGTTCACACAGGTAATAGAGGAAATGAGAACCAAACAGAGTGGTGAAGAACCCTAGAGACCAGCAAAGCCAGGAGCCCACTAAAACTCTTTTGACCCTTGAGGCTAAGTAAGCAGAATTCTCAGAGGTCAGGGGCCAGAGTCAGCTGGCAGAAGCTGAACCTACAGCAGGAGTTAAGTTTCAGGAAGAAATGGAGACACTGCCAAAGAAACGTCTGAGGCAGAGAAGGAGAGGGAGAAATAACTTTCTTCTCCCCTCCCACCAATCTTTGACCTCTCCCCAGTGTCTCCATTGGCCAAAGGCAGCCAGAAGTCAGCCTTCACAGAGGCCAAGGGAATGCAGCCTGCAGAAGTAGGGCAAGAAGTCTGTGCGAAATAATGTCCAGGTCCTGCCTATCTTCCTCCGATGAGTTTGTTGCTATATAGAAAGAAAACAATTCACATTTGTTGTACCCTGAAAACAAACACACCCAGCTGATGAATTCAGTGTTACATAACCAGGAATAATGGTTTAACATGCTATTATGCAAAAATCCTTTATGAATTGTTAAAGGTATTTAAAAATTTGTTTTCTTTCTTAGTAGAATTGGGGGGAGGGATGGATTAGGGTTTGGGAATGGAATGATTACACATTTTTCCCATTTAAAGTAAAAATCCTGCATTTCCAAATTTTGCTATCAGCATGTTTTCAGGAACAAACTCGAGTCAGAAATGGGAGATGCGTGGACTTGAAGCCTCTGTCTGGTACAAAGTTTTCCACATTGGGTCTATAGAGTCCTCTTTCCAATTCCTAATTTGTATTTTAATTCTTCCAAGACTTTAGAGCTACCTAGAGCCTAGACATTTTTCATTTGGGTTTGGTAAGCCTTGCTTTTCATGACTTATAAAACATTATTGTATATCTGATACATTCAAAATACCAATAGACAAAGAGGGGATATATGTATACGTATAACTGATTCACTTTGCTGTACAGCAGAAACTAACACAACATTGTAAGGCAACTATACTCCAATAAAAATTAATTGAAAAATTTTTTAATTTTTAAATTAAAAAAATGTAACATCTTTGTTCTCAGCGTGAAGTGAAAGGGGTGTGAATTTCCTGCTGTACCTGTTGCATCAACTTTAGTGAAATTTGTAAGACCTATTTGATCTCCCCTCCAGACTTTAAATTCCTTGAGGATAGAGTCATTAAAAAAATACCAATAGACAAATTAGGTTACCACCCTATTATGAGTTACACTTGCACTATATTGAAACCTAGAGCTATTTGAATTTAAAAAAAAAAATAGGTTACAATGCTTTTGCCATGACCTTGTTACTGAATTCTTGCACTCACAGCAAACTTCACTTGAGATGGAAGACTGCTAAAAAGTGGTGGTAATTTTTACTGTCTTTAGAAAAAGAATAGTATTCTGGTAGGATGCTCAGCCTATCGGTAATATCCTTTATTATGTAGAATTCATAGGAATGAAGTTGATATAAAGATTGATGATATAAAATGTTTATTTGTAGAACAAAGCCAATAGGGTCATCATTCTTAATCATGAGAATGCTGACTTACCTAGTGTCAGCCTCACCAATGTTCCAGACATGGCATTCCAATCCAAGCATTGCCACAGTGGCCTATGATCTCACAAAAGTGAAACAAGGATCTGGTGTTGGTGGTTTAGCCATCTCTGCCAGCCCAACTTATAATATTAAAGGCAGCAAAGAAAACAGCGAGAGGGGTCAGCCTCTAGTAATCTCAAAGAAGTCCCCCAAACAGATATGGAAAGCCTTGGTTCAAAGCAGAGTCTTAGAACCCCTGAAAGTACCATGTAGCACCTTGCAAGGTGGCTGCCGGTTCACAACCTGAACACCAAGGGAGCTGTGTGAGAGGAAGCACGAATACTCAGTGCAGAGTCTCCCCCAGATTAAGGCTAACACCACCTTCTAGGGGTCATTTGATGGACTAGTCCTAGGTGGGCTCGGGTGGTCCATTTAACAATCATAGCACAACTACACAACTGTTTTCAAAGGTTGTGACCATGTGGCCACCACTCCAACACCTTTCAAGCCCACACTCAACTTTCTCCAGCTCAGTTTAAAGGCATATCCACACTAAGGGGGTGTGATAACACAGACGTGGCCCCAGCCTGGGTGGTAGAGAGTATCTGGAAAATGTGGTCAAAAAGCCATAGAAGATACTTTAAGCAGTTGAGCAGGAATGTATTAGAGATGTACAAAATGCTGAACTCTGGCTTTCTGCTAATATACATGTCCTCATTCCACAGACCTCGTATAGCTTTCATGTGCTGGAGAGAGAGATGACTAAGACAGACCCCTGCCTCTTAAAGAGATATTATGCCTAGTTGCTGAGACAGACTTTATTATGTTGAATTTTAAGTGTTGGCATATCAAGACCTGAGACAATATAAAGCAAGTGTTTGATGGTGCTGCATGAAGCAGAGGGTATTCCTAACGGCACTTGAGGTCTATCATGCCTTAAATAAAACCAAATAGCTAGATAGTCTATCAGGTATTCCCTAGTATATCTTAGATATTAAGAGGTCTCACTGGGCTATTCACGCTCAAGAAGATAGCGGCTCAAGCTGTCAACAAAACTAGAAAAGTCAGAAAAGCTAGAAATGTAAATGGTCAGTTTTCATCTTACATCTTGAGAGCACAAGGCAGGTTTTCTCAAGGCCCCATGGAACTCTTTTTTGGACCACAACTACTTGCAGAGAAAAGATAAAAGCCAGTTCGCAAAGATGAAGTTTTGCCCAAAAGATTGGGCAAGTCCAAGGCTATAGCGCATGGACACAGGGTGGCTTCTGAGAAGTGGTGTAACACATAACTCATAACATCCCCGAATTTGGAGCCTTGTTTCTTGTCACATGGTAGAGATTTGACCCTTGCTATCAAATCCCAAGTACTCCAGACTGAGAACTACCAAAATGCGCTTTGGGTTAAACAGTAGATGTTTATCAACTTAAGTGATTAATTTAAGATCAAGGCAGCCCAATATCCTAATTGAAACACGAGAAAGAATTGTACCAATGTCAGTTTGTTGGTTTGGACACTGTACTATAGTTATGTAAGATGGGTGAAGGGTCCATGGGACTCTCTCTACTATTTCTGCAAATTACCGTGAATCTATAACTATCTCAAAATAAAACTTTTTGTTGTTGTTTAAATGAGGTAAAGGAGTCTCAGAGCTCTTTCTCAAAGTCAGAGATCCTTTGAACACTTGTAATTAGATCCCTGGCCTCACAGAATAATGTATCTGAGTAAGTAGCCTTATAAAATATGTTGCCACAGTAGGGATGACCGTGACCCATGTGGTGCAGGCCAAAATAAGCAATCTATCTTTTACACTAGGGGTTCTTAGGTTAGGGATCCAAAGTAGTGTAATATCCATGGAATTTTAATTTGATTGGGAAAGCATTCATCTTTATTTTTACTAACCGCTAACTTAAATTTAGTACTTCTTCAGCTAATACGGTCACCATTAGCAGAACCTATGAATTTGCCACCATAGAAATCAGTTATTTTTATTCCACATTACCTTGATGCAGATCTCAAAGTTATGTTTACCACTACCTCAAAACTATGCTAGTAGACTAGCCACCAGTTGTCACATGATCACTGTGTTTGTGTATACAGATATCGGGACAAGGCAGTTGCCCAACTCTGGGTCGGGTAGACATTCAGCTGCTGAGGAACGAAATAGAAAGTTATTTCATAGGCGACCAGGAAAGCCAGGTTGCTTTCCTGGACTCCCTATCTATAATTCCTTTTCAGTCTATACATGGAAGGTTGTGAGTCATTCTTGTTAAGTTTTTGTGAAACTGGGACACTCAAATGAGAACGCAACTCTCCATAAAGCAGCATGACTTTTGTAACAGACAGTACATGGCCAGGCAAGTTCAAACACATCTGAGTTGAAGTCGTTTTAAATAAGACATTTAAACAGTTATTACTAACAGATTGTGCAATGTTATAGGTCACGCGCAGTGTAAATGTGACGAGTAACAGATGTTTTTCTCCTTATACTCTTTTTGTACAGAGTTAGGAAGTGAAGACATGCACAGGGGTGATACAAGGTATTTTACAAAGGGTAGTCATATACCATTCTGTGAAAATACCCCACCCCCATTTTAAAAAATCATTTTTGCAAGAAAACCAATTACACATGAAAACCACTTTTTCTAGAAAGGCACAGAAGGCCACATACTTGTAATGCTGGAAGAAGTTCTTTACCAAGATGAAGCTGCAATTCAAAATTCTGTCCAGTTCACCGACCAAAGATAGCTGTGAACACCTGGAAACACTGCAGAACTCTTTTCTTGATGGTAAGACTGAACCATGGGTTTGTAATCTCTTCTTTTCTTTTTTTTATTTTTGCTTTAAGTGGCTGATTATCTTTTTTTATAATTTTATTTATTTACTTATTATTTTTTGGGGGGTACACCAAGTTCAATCATCTGTTTTTATACACATATCCCCGTATTCCCTCCCTTCCTCGACTCCCCCCCCATCCTCCCTCAAGTCCCCCCCATCCTCCCCATCCCAGTCCTTTAAGGCATCTTCCATCCTCGAGTTGAACTCCTTTTGTTATACAACTGTAATCTCTTCTTAAATATAAAACTGTTTCAAAGAATTTGGCTTGGCCAAAGATGACCTATTGATTTCTTTAAAAATAGTGGTTTTGAGATATAATAAACATATGAAAAAATTAACAAATTTAAAGTATTAAATTCAGTGTTTTTTTTAAGTATATTCAGGAGGTTGTGCAACCATCACCACCATCTAATTTCCAAACATTTCATCATCTCAAAAAGAAATCTCAGGGATTTCCCTGGTGGTCCAGTGGTAAAGAAACTGCCTTCCAATGGAGGGCATGTGGGTTCTATCCTTGGTCAGGGAACTAAGATCCCACAGGCAGTAGGGCAACTAAGCCCTCGTGCCACAACTACTGAGCGCACACACCACAACTAGAGAGCCCATGTGCTGCAAACTACAGAGCCCATGTGCTCTGGAATCTGTGCACCACAACTAGAGAGAGAAAACCCACACACCACAGCTAGAGAAAATCACGTGTGCCACAACGAAGATCCCACGTGCTGCAACTAAGACCCGATGCAGCCAAAAATGAAAATAAATTAAATAAATAAATATTTTAAAAAAGAACGAAAGAATCCCAAACCTATTAGCAGTCATTTTCCCATTCCCCTTTCCTCCTAGCCTCTGGCAAGCACTTTCTGTTTTCACAGATTTGTTTATTCTAGACATTCCATGTAAATAGAATCATACAATATGTGGCCTTTTGTGACTGGCTTCTTTCATTTAGCATATTGTTTTCAAGGTCCATCCTTTTTATTGCTGAATAATATTCCATTGTATAGATATGACAAATTTTGTTTATCCATTCATCAGTGGATGGACATTTGGGTTGTTTCCACTTTTGGCTCTTATGAATAAAGCTGCTATAAACATTTATGGGCAAGGTTTTGTGTGGATGTATATTTTAAACTCTCTTGGATATACACCTAGGAGTAAAATTGCTGGGACATGTGATAATTCTATATTTAACATTTTAAGAAACTGACAAACAGCTTTCCACAGCAGTAGCACCATTTTACATTCCCAGGAGAAATGTATGAGAGTCCAATTCTCCATATCATTGCTAATACTTGTTATTGTCTATCTTTTTTATTTTAGCCATCCTAGTGGGTGTGAAGTGGTATTTCACTGTGGTTCTGATGTGCATTTCTCTAATGACTAATATGCTTATTTGCCATTTGTATTGCTTCTTAAGAGAAGTATTTATTCAAATCCTTTGCCCATTTTTAATTGGGTTATTTCTATATTGTTGAGTTGTAAAATAGCTTATTGATCTTAGTGCAAATGATTTAATACAACTGGAATTTAATTCAAAAAACCTTGGAGAAGTCCAGTGTTTTTGCCTTACAATGTGAACTGGGGAAGCTTTAACTCTTTTTGAAACAAGGCATTTGTGAAGTTGAGATTTTTCAACATTTGTATCCATTGAACAAACAAGAAAATCAGAACTGATTGGATGCCCAATATGACATGCATATTGTCTTGCCCAAAGACCACCCCAATTCAATGTTGTGATTCAAGCTAAGCAGCCTTCACACTGCTGTCTTTAAACTTTAACTTGCCTGTGTTTAAAATGTATTGTCTTATTTTTTAAAGCATTAGGTACATATTTTTATATTACAAGTTTGCTTTAAAATTGATACCTTCCAAATTATTTTATCTGAAAACATGTTTTAGTTTAGACTTTTATACACATTATTCTGAGCTGCCGACAGATTTCAAACTGTCTAAGTAGTCCACGTGAAAAAGACACAGAGCCCCTGTTGCAACTGCAGAGAAGAACACATCTTCCAAAGGGCAGGAGAAATCACTGCAGAATTTTTTTAAATGCTCTACTGAAATATAGTATAGTGACAATGAGCCCCTGACTTTTTTCTACCTCAATCTAATGTTGCGTACTGCAGTGGCCAATATTGTCAATTTGATTGGGAACAACAGGAAAGATGAAGCCTCTGACTTTTGTATATGAAAAGTCTTTAACCCTTAAAAGATGCAAGCAAATAGATATTTCTGATATAGCTTGTTTGTAATTATTATAAGCAAATTTGTAAAGCAGATTTTTATATCAGCCCCAAATGGCAATCTCTGCAGAGCTACATTTGATTTTTTAGAAGAACCTCTCAGCTTTAGCATTCTCACTGTGGGTAGCAGAGTTGATACTAGTTTGTAAATCTTCACTGCTATATAACAGATGTAAGAAAGATGAGTTTTTCCAACTAAATCAGATAGTAGAAATATAAACCAAAGCCCCTGAGATCTAATGCATCTAACTGAATATTCCTGCCCCAGTAAGAAACCTTATGAGCAAAGCATGACAACCCTGGGGTCATTTGCAATGTGCCTAGGGCAGCTAGGAGTTACAGGCAGGTCCTCTGAGGAAGACCCAGAACCTAGACTCACACACAAGCTACACATAAATACTTCAATGCACTGAAGAGAAGGCACTGTGGTTTAATCAACAAGGTCCATATTCCATGGTCTCAGAAACAAAGAGAACCAGTCAATGGAAAATGAAGATTTGTACACTAGAAAAACTAGATAATCAGGAAACAAAGGATGGAGTAGGAGAAGCTTCCTACTGAGAGAATGATGAGTTCCCTGCTGAATTCCATAATTATAATATTATACATTTTTTTTGGCCACACCATGCAGCATGCGGTATCTTAGTTCCTAGACCAGAGATCGAACCCTTGTCCCCTATAGCAGAATCGCAGAGGCCTAACCATTGGACTGCCAGGGAATTCCCTGGAATTTTTTTTTAACAGACAATAAACTGCATATATTTAGAGTGTACAATTTGGTATCCCAATCTCCCAATTCATTCCCCCCCATCCCTCCCCGCTTTCCCCACTTGGTGTCCATATGTTTGTTCTCTACATCTGTATCTCTATTTCTGCCTTGCAAATGGGTTGATTTGTACCATTTTTCTATAGTCCGCATATATGTGTTAATATACAATATTTGTTTTTCTCTTTCTGACTCACTTCACTCTATGTGACAGTCTCTAGGTATTCCCTGTAATTTTTTAATGGCAATTTTCTATCCATTTTGACCATTTTAGCACCTGCTTTGTGTCAGGGGGTAGACACTGGAGATACAAAGATAAATGACTGCTCTTGATCTCAATCAGTTTGTAGTTTGTCACTTTGCGTATTTAGGCATATCAGACTTGACACATTCAAAATCAAACTCTCCAGGATCCCCACGCAGTACCCCCAAACACACACCCAGTCTTACTCATCTCAGCCAATCTACCCAGTAGTCGGGGACAAAATTTTGTGCTACCCTTGATTCACCTCGTATCCCACAGCCAAATCATCAAAAGTCATGGAAGTTAAAGCTTCAAAGTTTTCAAAATTAGATCCACTTTTCACTACCTTCCATCACAGCTACCTGAGCTACCACCATCTGCTAGACTACTGCCAAATCCTCCTAACTGGTCCTGCTCCAGTCTCACCCCTGCACAGGTCAGGGTGACCTATGGACCACATGCACCAAGTATCACGCCCCTGCTTAAAACTTCCCAACGAGTTGAAAATATACTTCACAAAAAATCCCAACTCTTTACAATGGTCTACAAGACTACATCACCCAGCCCCTGTCTGCCTTATTTCCTTCCACTTTCCTCCTTACTCAGCACTCTTCAGCCACCCTGGTCACATTTCTGTCCTCTTGCACTTACAGTTCTGGTAAAAAGAAACTCCCTCCCTGCAGGCATTCATTCTGCTGTTTCCTTCCCACTCAGGTCTCTACACTAAAGAGGCCTCCCTCATAACTTTAACTAAAATAGCCACCCTGCTGTAGTTAGTCCAACCACATTACCCTGTTTTGTTTTTACGGCACTTGGTTCTAAAATTCTGATATACACGTGTCATCTCACTAATAGCACTAACACTCATTTGAGATGATGGGGATAAAGTAGTATGCCATGTCTTTTGGCTGCCTGACTTAGTGACAGCTACTCCTGGCTGTTCTTTCTGTTAGCTAAAGTTGCCTATAAGTACCATTATTTGATTTCTGTTTTGAACATTTGCTTATTCTGTTTCTTAAATGTATTCAATTACTTCCCTTGCTCAGCTTGAGACATCTTCTTCTCCACTTTACTTGCTCCTCTTTTTCCCTATATGTCCTATTTTTAGAATAGACATAAGCGGACATTTACCTGATGTTTCCTCGATGCAAGCCTTGCCTATTTGCTGTCCTAGCTGCAGATCCTGCCAACAGTAACCTCAAATTTAATAGGGCACTATTGAGGCTCCCAAGAGTCTTATAATAGAACACAACTATAAAGGGCTGAGAGTCTGCAGAGCAAAGGCTACCCTCCCTGGCCTCATCAGGCAAATGATTACATAGGTGCTATAATCCATGCACTAGGAAGTCTTTCATATATGAGATATTCCAACAAAAAGTCTAACAGACCTCTGGGAGACCTAGAAAAGTAAGAAACAAAACTGGATGATCCCAATTTGCAAAGGAACAGATTTGTTCTAGGGATGGACACTGGAGTTGTGTCAATCAAGTACAGAATTCAGTGGTTCATCAAACCCAAGGTCTGGTACATGTCCAGGCTGATTACACTGACCAGGCCATTTCCGAGGTTCAGGATCTGAGCGTGATGCCCAAACTTCTTACCCCTTACTTACTTCCAAGAGAGCTCCAACCTTATAAGCCTCCCCTGGTAGGTGAGCAAATTAGAGCTGAGCAAAGCCTATAGCTGTTGGAACCAGAGTTTCCCCTCTCATTACAGGACCCATTCATTGATCAGTTGGATCAAAGTAAACAAACCTCTCAGATTCTAGGACTCCCATGAAGGCAGTGAAGCTTTGCAACTCAGATGTCTCTGAGAAGACTAGGACTGCAGAGAAGCCACTGGGTCAGAAATACTAGCCCTATGATCTCAAGTAGTAACTGCTCTGATGCTGCAGCGCCTGCATTGCTACCATCCCAGACTAATTCCATCAAGCTCATCCACTTGTCCAGCTTTTCTGTTCAGCTATAATTGAATATGGAACTACAGAATCCAAAATTCATAGGGAATGGAACGGCAACATTTTTTAGGCCCCAGATTATGAAGGAGGGGGTGATATGCGGCACACCCACATTTCTAGTCATGCAATTTGGTAACCCATACAGAAGCCACGGCCTTTTCATCACAAGACATGTGCTCTATGCACATACACGAATGAACAATGGCATTGGCCCAATTATTAAGCCCAGGAAGAGGTACATGGAGGTGAAGGAGGCAATGACCCAGCCCAAGGGGCTGCCCAGCCTCTACGTGAGTAGATTTGAGAATGGCTGGAGATCAACTCTGTTCACCTCCCCATACACATTTCCTGCTGAGCTCCACTGAACAGGAGATGGGGCCCTGCAGCCAGCCACATTCATGCTAGCCTCCACAGAGGAGGCATGCCTACAGGTGGGCTGCTACAGTGTGATGCCCAGGCTCAGAGAGTGTTTGCCCCTTCTACTACAAAGCACCCTGGCCCAGTAGTAGACATTGACAAGCGGGACCTTATGTTGTATCTCCCATCTCCCATGCTCATTTCATCCCTCTGAGTAGTGTGGCTGAAAAAACCTGTCTCCAGTCCAACATGATGGGCTATTAAAGAGAATCAGCAGATTCGTGAAGCAAGCCTTGGTCCAATAGTTCTGCAGAAAATGTAAGCCGCCTACTGATGGGTAGCCCCTGCCAGGGATGGGGCAATACCTCACAAGACCACCCTGAGAAACAGACTAGTGTCTTAGTTTACTGATGTTATCGAGTCTTTGGCACTAGGATTCTTTAAGCTACCAGCCTCATCAGCATTACCACAATATCCAGCCACTATTTTCTCAGCTGTGCCGCCAGACCTATCTCTGTGTCCCACAACGCCCTGCTCCTCATAGTCATATGTCAAGTGCTCCATTGCTACAAATATTTCAAACTCAGAGACAAGGGAGTTGCCTCTATGTTTTACATTCCTGCACAACCGGCCTAATTCCCAGGACCCAACCCATAGCAAAAGGAGAGTCCCTTCTGGAAGCCAGACAGACTGAGTTTGCTAATACTAACTTGCAGCAGGGGTTGTTGTTCCAGGGCTTGGCTAATGGAGAGTTCAAGCTTTGCCATGTCACCAAGATTAGAGTGTAGCCCAGTCCATCCTCTAACTGCTCTTGACCCTTCACAGGTGAAGGTCACAGGTCTTTATTAAGCTACACCTCTGGGATACCCCAAGTCTTGCCTGCCTTCAGGGAGGACTTTTAGCTGTTACTGAATCAGGAGAAAACAATTTGGCTTGAACAATAGATGCATGCCCACCTATAGCAAGGACAGAATCCAAGACTATGAACGGAATTAGGAGAATTTACCTGGGCAGTGTATCCTTGGGATCCTGCTTCAGGTAGAGTCAACAGCTCCAAGAAGTTTGTGTTCACCTCTTCCTTCTCTCACACTCGTAATATAGGGATGCCTGGTGACATAATAGGCAACCTTTGAAAAACAACTTTTGACACCTGAATTTGGCTTAGAACAAGGGATGGGAACTTGAAGATCTTTTACTCTTCCAAGCTCTGAACACCTCTGGATTTTGTATGAATTTTCCCAGTGGCGGTTGTGGCACTACCCTAGTGGACATCTTCAAAGAAATGGCATATTTCAGACTTAACACAGGTACCACATTTACTCCAGGTACAACCACCTTGCTTAGTAAAACTTTACGACGTGTGGACTAAACCACTTTATTTTCAGCCCAAGCCACATATAAGCTCAAGTCTCTTCAAGTCTGCACCCACAGCTCCTCCCCCATCACTCTCAGGCATCTCAGGTACATCAGTGGGCTTCGAAGGATACATATGCCATTTCATTTGCCACACATAACATGAATGTTGCACCTCTTCTACTTCAGTCGGCAATTGCTCACCCCAAAAACAACTTCACACAAACTACAGCTTCTGTCCCTCTGGTATCTATCACTGAATGCTCATCAGCTGGACAATACCTGGGGTACATCACTCCTCCCCAGTATCCTAGAAATCCCCAGCTGCCATCAGTTATTTAGCTTACTTGCATCAAGGGGTTCTGTTGGACTTACCAGGTGGCGCAGTGGTTAAGAATCTGCCTGCTAATGCAGGGGACACAGGTTCGATCCCTGGTCCAGGAAGATCCCATATGCCATGAAGCAACTAAGCCTGTGCACCACAACTACTGAGCCTGCGTGCCACACCTAGTGAAGCCCGTGCACCTAGAGCCCATGCTCCACAAGAGAAGCCACCAAAATGAGAAGACTGCGCACCACAATGAAGAGTAGCCCCCGCTCACTGCAACTAGAGAAAGCCCATGTACAGCAACAAAGACCCAATGCAGCCAATAAATAAATAAAATAAAATTTTTTTTAAAAAAAATGGGGTCTGTGGCTCAGAACTCCTGGGGGGTTTTTTTGGAGTAGTTACCCTTGTAAACAGAGTGGATTATCCTCTATCTGATAATGACAAGTTGACTTTTTTTTTTTTTTTACTAGAAATAGTTGGTTCTTTTTAATCAGCTATTGATGATATAATAAAATAAATTTAAGTGGCACCTGATTTAAACATTTAAAATAGTTCATTGAAGGATAATCTACAACACAATATGTTAAGCCAAATAGTCAAAATAACACCTCCTTTTTTTCTTTTTTTTTTCCCTAAGAAAGAAGAAATAAAGGCATGATCAAAATTATGACCAACAATTTGGGTTCATTTGGACACTTATAGATGACTTTGTAGGCATATTGGCAGGCACGGTGTTGAAATATCAATCCACTTGACTTAGAAATAATGGTAAGATAAAAAAAGAAAGCTGTACATCTCAGAATTAATGTCTGAAACTAAAGAAAAATATCCAACAAATATCACAACAGATCTTTTAATGGCTAATTTTTTTAACATTACAATTGTTGTTTTAGGGAACACTTTTTCTCTTTGAACATTTAAATGTTCAATGTGACAACTTGACTTTTTAACTGGCCACTTGCCTTTAAGATTTCTTCCATCCGTGTTTGACACAGCATGAGGCACTGCTACTTACTCGTCCAAGCCCTTCTCTCTGCTTCCAAACAGCAGGTAGCCCCCTTGTGGAGCCACTCCAATCTCTCAGACACCCTCAGCTCCATATACAACCAGGCTGTCCACACCCTCACTGTTATTCTGCCCAATAGGTCTCTTCTCTTCCTAGGGGTCCCCCACTGGTTTTACTCCCCAAGGGCTATCACAACATGGCCACAGCTGAGCTGAGCCTCTGTCCTGAGGTAAAACTACTGTTAGGTTAAAGGTTACCTGTGGGTGCCTGAAAGAGTAGTCTATGTGATGTCTAGAGACAGTCAAAGGGAACTGCAGCCACACAGCGCCCTCACATGGTAAGGAGTAGTTGTGCAGCTGAGCAAATCTCTGCAAAGCAAAGCCTGACTCAGAGTCCCAGGCGCTTCTGGCAACCAAACAGGAAATTCTGCAAAATTCTAGAGTCCAGCAGAGTTTATGGACACGGAAGGAAACCACCTACCCTTTCACAGACTGGGAAACTGAGAAGCAAAGAGCTGTACACAAGGTAAACACAGAAAGTTACAGGCAGAGTTAAGATCCTTGCAGGTCAAGTCAAGCCCCTAACACCTTAAAGGATATGAGCTGACAATGATTTTAGGCTCAATTTTTCTCCACAGGTAGCTGCTTAGGTATTTTAAAACAATATATCCAAGTTTAAGAGGTAGAAGAAGTGGGTAAAAAGTAAAGTCTGAATCAGAGATTGAATGAAGAATAAGAAAAGTAATTAAATTTTCTAATTTGTTTCCCTCACTTGTAGACCTAAGATGAGAAATAAGGTATATCAGAGATAGAAAGCCAAAGGGATTACCAGCCATGAACTTTAGCTTTCTAACATTCACGGGCATGGGACATAAGTGATGTCTGGCCAAGGAAAGATTCTTTGGTCTCAAATCAGGCCGGGCTGCTTTTCGGTCTGTGTCACAAGTGAAGTTGTCCCTACAAATATTAACTCATTTGACTACTGAAGAGTCTCATCAGGTTGTAGCAAAGACTGAGAAGTTTGTTAAAGAATGCCATTCTCCAAGAGAAACCTCTATCTAGAAGCCAGCATAAAAGTATTTGAATTTCTTCCTTATTCTCAATATAAGACTGAGCTGGACATGCATGGGCAATGGGGGAGGGTGGGCTGGCTACACAGCAGGGGAAAAACTGCTTGCAAATGACACTGAGGCTCTGCTAAGCTACATTTTGGCCAAAATCTCGGCCATAGGCAACTTACAAAACAACCCCAAATAGCCAAAATCTGACAGGCTCAGCTCTCTTTGTTTCAGAGAGTCTTGCCCTGGTGCTTTTTGAACAAACAATTTTTTCCTAGAGAACCAACCACCCCCTTGGCCGTCTACTTTAGTTTAATCAGCCTCAAACCATCAGAGACAAACCTGTAGTCTGACAGAGTCAGGTTTGTTGACTCACTGCAATAGGTAAGAATGAACAACATGGGGCATCTCCCACCAAAAGAAAAGATAGTCCTTGTAAGATTGGGGGAGTGGCGGAGTGGAACTTAGGTAAATGATGGGCTCCAAAGGAAAGCAGGGCAGTGTGTAGACACATCAACATCAGGTCTGCACTGCGATGTGATCCCAAGCTCCTTGCCTTAGGGATAACATAGATGTGGAATGTTGTATCCTGAAACCCCTTATCTGCACCTGGGTTGGAAACCCAGACTGCTTCGCTCTGTCGTAAAGACTCAGACATTCCAGGCAAGAGTGGGGAGTTTCATCTTACTGATCTAATTTCAAACAGTTAAGTTTCTGATAGTCTATGATTTTAGAGAACAGAGTTTCTCATTGAGTAAGAAAGAAGCAGTCAAAGAAGGAGGTTTGGGCTATATTTTATCAAATGCCTTTTCAGTACATGTTGTTATAATCATATGGTTATTTTTCTTTTAATTTGCTGCTGTAATGGATTGGGTTGATAGATTTCCTGATCTCAAACCACACTGTTCCCTTCGTCATACTGTAGCTTTCTTTTGGTATATTGCTGGAGCCTGTTTTCAGCTGTCATATTGTCCTATAGCTTTATTTCTCCCTCCTTTCTCCCTCCTGCTCTCCCTTCTTTCCTTTCTTCTTTTCATATTATCATCATCAGTTTTACATATTAATGGTAGTGTCATAAAATAAACTGGAGTAGGGTCTTCCCTGGTGGCACAGTGGTTAAGAATCTGCCTGCTGGTGCAGGGGACAGTTTCCATCCCTGGTCCGGGAAGATCCCACATGCCATGGAGCAGCTAAGCATGTGCACCACAACTATTGAGCCTGTGCTCTAGAGCCCATGTGCCACAACTACCAAACCCGCGTGCTGCAACTACTGAAGCCCACGAACCTAGAACCCGTGCTCAACAACAAGAGAAGCCACCACAGAGAAGCCCATGCCCCGCAACAAAGAGTAGCCCCTGCTCGCCACAACCAGAGAAAGACCACGTGCAGCAATGAAGACCCAACACAACCAAAAATAAAATTTTAAAAATAAAAATAATAAAAATAAACTGGAGTAATGTCCATGTTTTGCTTTAAGAAAAAAATAGCATGTTCTTATGATAATTTACAGCTGTGATGATCTGGCGTGAAATGTTTCCTGACAATTTACAACTTACTTAACCTGTTATCTCAACTTCATGAATGGCAAGGCAGATTGTTACCTTTTTAATCTATGCTAATTTTTACTGTATCATATCCAAGCAGGGCCTATCCATTGCCCATGATTTTTCTGCCAAGTGTTTTCATGAAATTCAGTCTTTGTCCAACTCTGATAAGATCTTAAAAGTTCTAATGGTATTAAGAGCAAGAAAAGCTGAGGTCATAGTGCTTTGCAGATGAGGAAACCCAAGATAAAAAAGCTTTCTCTTGAGTCCTAACAATATTAGAAAGGCAAACTCATACATGAACAAAAGCTAGACTGGGGAGAGTTATCAAGGCAAGAGTCTAGAAGAGGCAAGATCAGTAACACTAGAACAGATCTAGATTTTCTAGTTATTCTATAGCAGCAAAAACTTTCACTGGAAACAGCTAAAGTAATAAAAAGAGATAACCCCTGCTGACAATTTGAGAAAGCCCTTTATTATTGCCTCTCTTATGATGTGATTAAACAAAGAAAGCCCCACGTTATTAGATTAGTTTTGGCCAACTGATTTCAGAGCCAAAGACAAATTACATTTGAAAGTCACTGACATTTGAACGTTATTGAAATTTGAGGCCATTTCTACTGCTAGAGAAGAGCAAGCACACAAAGACTCCTGCAGCATGCAGGGCAGCACTGCAGTATCCAAGGTTCTAAGGGTTTTTTTTGGAGTTAAGACCAAAAATTTGCCTGGCTAGGAAAAAGAAATAAACCTAGAGTCTCGTCCCAACTCAGTCACTTACTAACTCTGTGTCCTTGGGCAACTACACACCGAAAGCTTCTGTTGTTTGAGTTATGAAGTACAGATGTCACTGAGATGCCTAAAGATGAAATGAGAACAAAAGTAGAAACGTGTTGTGAGCTGCAGAGCGCTGCACAGTGTAAAGTTATTATTGCTGATGGGCCAAGACTCTGATTCATTTCAGGCAGGTCTTACTGCCAAGAAGAAAGCCGGGTAGTGCCAGTTTCAAGATAAGTCCTACCGTTACAGGGATAATCTGCACATAGTTAATAAATTGCTTTTAGAATTTGTTGGAGTGTTTTCTGAGAAATCCTCTTGTTTAAACTCACAGCTCCAGCAGTGAAAGTTAATCGTATTCAGAAGAGAATTTACATACGAAGGAACAAAAAAGAGAGTGAACAAGAATCTAAAAGGTGTCTCAAATCCTCGATCTGTGGTTGTCCCATGCAGTCTCTAAGAAACAAATTACCTCAAATCAAATTCTAATGTCTGCTTTCTTATCTTTCCCAAGTAATTAAGTATCAGGCAGAACTTTCTAGTTTAGAACTCCATGGCAGACACCAGATTCAGATGTAGAAACTTAATTTCATTTAAGAATAAGAAGTTTAGAGTTGGGAAAAAAATCAAAAGTGCCTGGATCAAGTGCCGTCTCTGTTAAATCATTCTATTCGCACTTATTTTCAGTTGTTTGCTACAATTCCCACACACTGGCTGCACTTAGAAATTTTCATGCTTCCTCTTAATCTAGGGCAAAGTAAAATTTGGCCCTCTGCTCTAATTCGTTGTTCACAAACCACTTTGTCACTCACCTGGACCACTAATTCCCAAAGACAAGAGATTGACAGAAGAAAACAGCAGAGAAAGTTAACTAGAGAAAGAGCTAGAGTGCCTAAAGAAAAGACTGACGTAATTAAGGAGGGAGAAGTGTGTATCCTGACAACATTCAGAAAACTTAAACGATGTTTGGCTGCTCTACTCTCTTTATCTAGACTGGCTTCCTGACCTAGCAGCTGAATACCAGCACTTGAGACTCATTTTTGACTTTATCAAACATGTACTCCCTTTTACCTTTTAACTCAAAGGTATTCCTATTAGAAAATCATAGCTGTCAATAGACTACTGTGGGAAAAACTGATGAAATCCTAATAAAGTCTTTAGTTTATTTAATAGTATAATACCAAGGTTGATTTCCTAGTTTTGATAACTATACATGGTTATTATATGTTAACATTAGAGATAGCTAGGCAAAGAGAATACAAGAACTCTCTGTATTATCTTCCAACTCTTCTCTAAATCTAAAATTATTTCAAAATTTAAAAAAAAAAAACTATTAACCAAAACAGCTTTCTATGTGCCAGCATTGTGCTACACAAGGCAATGGCTGGCCTCCAACAGCTGGCTATGCTCTTACTCTGTCAACTGACTCCACAGTCAATTCAGGAATATAAGGGAGCACCCAATCCAGCCTGCACTTATGCTCTGGAAACTGACTCCTTTGATGAGGAGGAGGAATATTTCTAGGAGCAGAGTTCTGTCCGCACTGGGAGGGAACAAAGTATTCTGAGAGACTCATCAATGCCTGTCTCACCCCCGCCCCCTTCCAGCATCAACTGGATTCTGGAATTATCTGGAGGGTCTCAGACAGAATGTGACTGTCACAGAAACCTTTATTGTGGAACAGACTGTTAGCACTTTCTCTCCTCTTACAAATGCTCCTTGAGGAAAGCTCTTCTGCTACTCCACTGGCGTGTGGGATGCACGCTGCATCCAGGTTGACCTGTAGGCTGAGCTCTCCATTGACACACGTTGGCAGTCTGTTTTGATGACTGGAGTTTCTGCTCAGGCAGACCTAGGGGGTGTTTCGTACTATCCTTAGCACCCTTGTGTTGAAGCGCTCCTACTGAGGATTCATGATAATAATCTAACGAGAGGAACCTTGTAAAAGACCTTAGTGGGGGGACTTGCCTGGCAGTGCAGTGGTTAAGACTCTGCGCTCCCACTGCAGGAGGCGTGGGTTCAATCCCTGGTCAGGGAACTAAGATCCCCCATGCTGTGCAGCATGGCCAAAATATAAAAATGTTAAAAATAATTTTTAAAAATGACCTTAGTGGGTATTTTTACTTGGTAGGGGTATTATGTGCTAGATGACCTTTTTTTTTTTTAGCTAATTACTTCCTTAACACAGTAGCTTATTTACCCTCTGTTTGTTGTAGGGTTCTTGACTCATGTTTGGAATGTATTAAAGCTAACATTCTTTGATCCCCTTCCTCAATATATTCTGTAGCCTTTCTTAACATTTAAAGGAGTGTTAAAGCCTTTTGGTTAAGCTGTATTTATTTGCAAGCTCCATTACTAAGCTGTCTGGGTGACTCAGTGAAAGCTTTTTACTGAAAAGGTAAATCACGCAGACTAACTCAATCAACGGTTTGTTCTCAATGTATCAAAAACGTTATATCATTCTTTACCCATCAGATATAGATGGAAGGAAGGTAATATGAAGATGGTCAAATAGCAAAAAAAGAGGGGCAAGCTAATGTTTTATACCATTCACCGTAAGATGCAAGGAGCACTGGGAAAACAGTGATGAATGAGACAAGCACCCTGACTTCATGGAGCTTACATGGTTGTAGGGGAGAGAGAGAAAAATCAATTAAACATAGACTTCAGTACAATAATTATAAGTTGTCAGAGATACTATGCAGAAGAGAAATAAGGGGCTGATATAGAGAAGAAGACAGAAGGAAAGGGAAATCTGCTTTGGAATGGGTTGTTGGGGGAGGCTTCTCTAGGAAGATGATATTTGAGCTGAGACCTGAAGTAAGAAGGAAGCAGCTCCACGAAGATCAGAGGGGGAGAGCATGGCGGCAGCCTATGTAGATCCCTGGGCTGGGAAAGCTGGGCATGTCGGAGCAAGAGAAAACGAGTGGGGCTGCAGCACATCAAGCAGGGGCAAGTGGTCCACGACTGGGTTGGAGAGGTGAGCAGAGACAGGTGATGTGGGGCCTTGTAGGTCATGGGATGGAGGTCGGTTTTTGTTCCAGGTACAGAGAGAAGCCAAGGAAGAGCTTTGAGGTAGAGGGGGACATGACTGATTTCAGACTTTAAGAAGATTACTTTTGCTGCTGCTTGGAACGAGGCACTAAAGCAGATCAAGAGTGGAAAAGGAAAGCCAGTTGGAGGCGGTTACGTTGCTCTACACCTGGACTAGGATGGTGCCAAGGGTGAGTGACAAAAGAGGGCAGAAGCAGGATATATCCTGAAGAAAGAAAGTACTAGATTCTCCCGTGGATTGGATATATAGGCTGCGGGAAGGAAGTATTATTGATATAATTAATAAAATAATAATACCTAAATTCAATGAATATTCCCTGAGAAACCCTGCAGGAGGCACCATGAACTATTCTGGAGCCTGCATGGGTGGAAGGCATGGGTAATGACTGAGAGTGACAGATAGAGGTGGAAAAGGGAAGAGTGTCTACCACGTGACAGTCGATCGTTAGCCTACATGACTTCGCTGAGCCCTTATAAGACCCCTACGAGACTGCAATCGTGTTTGCTGTAGCGAGGAGGAAACCAAAGCTCAAGGACGTTAGGTACGCTGCCTGAGTCTTGCCTGCTAGTAAGCAGTAGAGCCAGAATTCAGGCCCACATCTGTCTGGTTCTAAAGCCTGTCTGTGCTTTCTGCTTTGCTCCACACAGCCCACATGGAATTTACAAACCAGTGAGCGTTATTTGAAGCTTAGGACAAAAATGTATATTTATGCCACAAAGTTTTGGAAATACTATAAAATGTAGAAACAAATTTCTAAAACAATTCCTATTGTGTGGGTGTACTGGTACAGAAAATCAAGGCATGCAGTCAGTCGTCCCTCAAGATTTTCAGCTAATCCTTCATGGAAAGCCAGGACTGTAAAAGAGTTGCTAAAAGCCAACATATTTCTGTCTCCCAACATTTTGGACCATTGATCAAGTCCACCAGAAAAAAACATGATTTGGGCATGACCACAAGATGGACAGGCCACGGTAACGAGAAGCCCATAAACTCGATTGTGTTGTGAAGTTAATCTGCTGCAGGACTGCAAATCAGTTTTACTGCAAGTATTGAATCTTTGAGTTTCCCTGAAGTTTGATTTAAGCCTAATACTAAATTAAGTAAACATAGTTTTTCCATGGGGTTTTGATACGTTAAATACACCTTTAGGTTAAATACAAATTTGAGGAGCAACGAGAAGGCATGAAATCCACATGAGGTTTTTGGCTCTGATGAGGCACTGACTCCCTTGGAGAGATCATTGATCATTCAAACACGGAAAGGGCAAAGAAAATTATTCCAAGCTTTTTTAATATCATGAAGGTGGCACAGCCTCATGAAAATTAAACAATTTTAAATGCAGAGTTTCCTGCAATTCTTTCCACAAAACCTGGAGATGCTGTTTTCTATTCTCTGCCAATTGCTGGTTCCTTGCTCTCTGTGTGTCACAAGATAAAGTCAAACTTTTGGAAGGAAATAAAAGACCCCTTTCCATGAATATTCATATGTAAGAGCCACTCACCCTCAGCTATCCATCACAGTGGATTATCGCATTAGTTACCTATGGCAGAGTAACAACTTACCCCAAACTGTGGTGGCCTAAAACAATAAATATTTATCTAACACTTTCTGTGGGTTGAAAATTTGAGGGCGGCTTAGTGGGTGGTTCTGATTCAGGGTCTGCTCTGAAGTCATAATCAAAATGTTGGCGAGGACTGAAGTCATCCTACACTCAAAGAGAAGGAAAGCCTGGGGCTGGGTGATCCAACTCCAAGCTCACTCATGTGGCTGTTGGCCAGAGGCCTTAGTTCCTTACCAGACTGGTCATACCATAGGGCTCCTTGAGTGGCCTCACAACATGGCAGTTGTTTTCCCTAAGAGGAAATGATGCAAGACAGAGAAAAGCAAGGAGGAAGACACAATGTGACTATGACTTAGTCTTGGAAATTGTATAGCATCACTTTTGCCATATGCTATTCATTAGAAGTGAGTCTCTTAAGTCTAGTCCACACTTAAACAGAAGGAAATTAAACTCCACATCCTATCTTGAAAGGAGAAACATCAAAGAACTTGTGAACTTACTTCAAAACCACAATAATCATTGACATAAAAAATTAATGGGCTTCCGCATGAAACAGAAAAAATTTCTATTAAATATTTCTGGTGCTCTGTTGTGATTGCCTATTAAGAGCAATGAGTTGCTTAGTAAGAAAACAAAATTCTGCTGACCTACCGCATCATGTGGGAAATCATTTTGATGCAATGGTAGCCATCATCAATATGAGGCAAGCTATCCCAGGATCCCAGAGGTTACAGAACAGAAAGGTTCACAGGCCAAATTATGAAGCAAATAATAAACATAAAGTTTATCAAATCTATTTGAAACACAACAAGAAACAAGAAGGAAAAGATGAGATAGTGTAATACACTTAAGACAAGCAGGGTGGGAAAACACCTGAATCTTTAGAATGTTCTCTCTCTCTCTCTCCCTCCCCCCTCCCCACCCCTCTCCTTCTCTCTTGTTCTCTTCGACATCAGCCTTAGCCCACTGATCGTGTAGTTAGAAAACTATGTATTGTGGGTTCCAGGGACAGGCACTCCTGGACAGATATAGCTTGTCAATAAGCCTGCTGAACAGCTATGAGATTCCTTTGTTTTTCTTGGGAAGAGCATGTGTGAAGCCATAATTGTACCCTACAGGATGTCACCAATGGGTGGCCAACTTAAGAGTGACATAACTGTCAACTAGAAGTAGCATGATCATGATTTGGTCTTGGTTTATCCATTACTTTCTATTCATAAGAACACTCTTGTCTATTCTGTTCTATACTCCATTTTTTCTACCTTTTAACATATCTTTTAGGTTACTAACTTACTATCTAAATTTAAAACCTCTTATACATTCTGCCTGTCTCACAAGCTACATGCTTACTCATTATCTATACTTAACACATCCTGTGAATTCTGCATACATCCTATGAGCTTCTAACTTATTACTATTTATGCCTAACACTTCTTATGACTTTCATCTGTCCCATTTAATTTTCTTTTCCATGGCAGAATTGAATCATTGAATTACAGCAGAAGTATGAATGACAGCAGTTGTATTATTCTCAAATAATACCCCAAAAAAGAGACATATTACACTGTATCTAAAAGCAGAGACAGCTCTTTGCTAAATGAGGGAATATTTTTTCTCAATATGTATTTGGATTATATGATGTCTAAAAGAAATGAGTGATAGCATTTAAAAGAGGTGTTTAGGTCACTGAGCTGCATAGCTGACAGCTCTCCCAGACAGTAGTAGATCTCCACCCATACACACACCCTACCCCCACCGCTGCCTGCCTGCAGAACAGCCGGTGACAAACATCAAGGTCTATCTGGCAAAATGGAGTGGATTTAGTGATGACTTCAGAAACCAGACAGGATCCAGAGAACCTCTTGCAGGTTGAGTTCTCTGGAAGCAGATGCTGTGATAGAGTCTGGGGTACCAGATGCTTATTAGAGATCAATATGCTTGAAACAAAGCGGAGCAGAGGGAGAAGCTGAACTACAGTGCAGGCCCCATACAGTGTAGTTCAATCCAGTGAGGATCTCTGAAGATAGGATTGTCCATCAGAGCTGTCTCCCATCAGGACAAAACAGCGGGGCCTTTATACCACTGCCTCCCTTTGTCGTTGGAAGTGGGCTGCCCTGGAAGGGCCTGACCTCCCACAAGGCTGCTTTCTGCAGATGACGCAGACCCCGAAGGCACTGACAGCTGGAGGCTGCCTGCTGACTCCACTCCTCATAGCCAGGTAGCAAATCCTTCCTTGAAGAAGGAGCTGAGCGGTGCATCTCTGTGTTAAACACAGAGCCACATCCATCTTCTGTGGGATGGGATGTGGTCTTCCTGATAGGGAGGAGAGACTATTCAGACGGAAAGATTTGAAAGATAGTATTCTTGGGAAGCAGAGGCCAAAACTAAGGAGAGAAAAGCCAATTAGGAATTAGGGGAAGCTGGGGAAGGGTGGCCTTCTCCAAGGGAAGACCCATGCCTCTGGGTGCATCCCTCAGGAGATGGAAACTCAAATGAAGCAAGAACTTTGATTTATATCTCCACTCTCTGTTCCTCTTTTCTAAAAACACTTTATCCCTTTGGGGACAGGGTAGCCAGAGGGTATCCCCCATATCTGTGAGAGAGAACATCTTGGTGACTTCCTGCCCTGGGAAGTTTCCTGCAATTAAGCCAAAGGTAGCAGAAAGCATCAAGCCCCTAAGAGAAATGTTCTGAAGAGAACATATGCAGAAAATAAGACCAAAGGTTTTGGCTATGGTTATAGACAAGCAGATGACACCTCTTAATAAAGAACGGAGGGATCCCAGCAAACTCCTAGTTTACTTACAAACTTCCTATGTTGTGGAGTAAAGTAGGTTTTTCTGAAATGTTTGCCTAGGAACCAGAATAAAATTCTAATCTAAATCTGAATCTTTCAGTTCAGTCACAGGTTCCTAACAAAGGTGGGTAGCTTAGTCAGAAAACAGTAACAAATAAACCTAAAAGCTCAGGGGCTGAACACAACAAAAGATTACTTCTCACTCACATTATATAATCAATACAGTCAACGGGAAACTGTGCTATATACTCAGTCACCCAAGGTGTGAGAAGCCCCATCATCTTGAAGCTATGACATTTAGAAAACATGTTCTCCCCCACCCCCGTGGAAGCTGGGACAAGGTGAGAGAGTAGCACTGACATATACACACTAACAAATGTAAAATAGATAGCTAGTGGGAAGCTGCTGCTTATATAACACAGGGAGATCAACTCAATGACTGGTGATGACCTAGAGGGGTGGGATAGGGAAGGTGGAAGGGAGACTCAAGAGGGAGGAGATATGGGGACATATGTATAAATACAGCTGATTCACTTGGTTGTACAGCAGAAACTGGCACAAGAGTGTAAAGCAATAATATTCCAATTAAAAAAAGGAAGAAAGAAAACATGTTCTCCACCCACTTCTACATGCCAACTCATTGTCCAGAATCCAGTGCAGTGGCTGCAATCTCAAGGCAATAGAATTTGGGAATTGTAACCTTCCTGTGTATCAAGATAGTGGAAAATGAAATGGGATTTGGTGAGCACATAGCACTGCCTCTTACACAATGAGGAATAGATGGCAGTTTGGTTCTGCAGAAAATCATGGTGCACCTTAAAACCCACTTCTCAGTTACTCTTACTTTTATCTGGGTTAAACAGACCCAGATTTGGCCGTGCATACTGGCAACGCCAAGCAAGTGTTTTGGGGAAGAAGACATTAACTTATCCTTTTGAGACAAATTGGTACCCAGAGATTATTGTCTTAGCTTATCTATAAACCTGGAAACTGTTGGAGTATAAAAATGTGTAGAACTGAAAAACTATGTGAATATGCTCAGGTTCAAATAATATTTTAGAAAAAGTCTTCACAATTTTAAGAAAACCAGAATCAGTAGAGGACTGGTGGTCTGTCAAAAACACCAAGCATGGGCTTCCTAGGTGGCGCAGTGGTTAAGAATCCGCCTGCCAATGCAGAGGACACAGGTTCAATCCCTGCTCCAGGAAGATCCCACATGCCATGGAGCAACTGAGCCCGTGCGCCAAAAAAAAAAAAAAAAAAAGCAGCAAGGTAAGCATTCTTCTACATTCTTCCTCAGAAGGTAAGACAAGGGAGCTCACTGAGGTTGTCTCTGTGGATCATTTCTTCTGAATATATGAATAAACAGAATGTTTCCAGAACATTCATGCCATCCAAAGTCACAGATAATGATGGCATCTGAATATCTTTTATTCATTGCATCTCTTTCTCAGTTCAATAAAAGCATGATAGATAGATATTGTGGGTTGCCTCCTGGAGATGAGTAGATGATTTACTTTCACTCTACAAATATGGGCTGAACATATATTATGTGTGAGGCAGTTTCTTCTGAAGACATAACACTAATCATACAGAAAAATTCTCTGCCCATTTAAAGCTTATGTTCTAATGGATAAAGACAGACAAACAAGAATTCGGTAAGATAAATCGTGTCAGAAGGTTGTAAGTGCTACAGAGAAAAACAAAGCAAGGAAGACAAATGGGAGCTGAGATGGGGAGTTGTTGTGGGCTTCATGTCACTGTGAGATCATCCTGGTTCTCTCCGGGCAGATAGTGAAGGGTGAAGAGGGCTTGGTTATGGAGGTTTTGCCAGAAACACGCAGAGCTCTGGTCTCCTTTTCATGCCTGACAATGGTGAGGAATAGATTATTGAAACCAGAGAATGTAGAGTTCTGGAACTGCCTCTGAACTCTTGCTTTCCATTGATTTTTCTCTTTCTTTTTTTTTCCCA
This sequence comes from Hippopotamus amphibius kiboko, assembly GCF_030028045.1. Classification (NCBI taxonomy): domain Eukaryota; kingdom Metazoa; phylum Chordata; class Mammalia; order Artiodactyla; family Hippopotamidae; genus Hippopotamus; species Hippopotamus amphibius. The sequence continues at coordinate 97,967,457 of NC_080203.1, read as the reverse complement.
TTGAACTGTGAATTCCTTGAAAGTAGGGACTGTATCTATTGGGAATCAATAAATGTCAGATGACTAAATAAATCTCTATGAGATGCATTTTTAAGTGTTGTGGTATAATTGATTAGCTAGCAATCTCTAGGAGTGGTTTGGTAATTGTGGTGGCTTTATAATGTGTCAGCTCGGCTAGGCTGAACTACCTTTCCCAGCATTCCCTTTCTTGTATGTTTCCAGTTAGGGTCAGCCACAGGAGAGAATCTTGGGAAATTTGGAGCACAGAAGGGAAGCAGCAGGCATTTTGTAGTTCATACATATTGTTTCTGAACTGCTGACTCACTCATTGGTGTGAGGCAGCAGCTGGACCTGCAACTGTTCTACCTTCCCTTGGATTCTCCTGCAGCATCTCCGATTCCTGAGGCAGATGTATGTGTGTTTTACTCCTTGATGAAGCATCACAGCCACACTCACTAAGGTCAGGGGCAACAAAAACCAACATGGATTTCAGTCTGTCCTTGTGGGGTTCTAGCCTGCCTTTTCTCTTCCCCACTTTACAACCATCTTTCCTTCCTGATTGCCTGCCCTGTGGGCTTCACATTCTAGCATCAGACACCAAGATTTACACACACACCCACACACACAAACACACACACCCTCATGGCTCTGCCTCTCTAGTTGAACTGTTATGGTTATAAGTATTTTAATTATTTATGTCCCCAGGGAGTTAAAAGAAAATGTTGCATCTGTGAAAAAAAGGCTAGGATACTGTAACAAAAGGAACATTCAGAACACAACCAAAAGAAGTTATTGGAACTCAAAAACAAGATAGCAAAAATTTAAAAATTCAATAGATGGTTTGGAAAATATAGATGAGGAAATCTCCCAGAAATCAGAGCAAAAGGAATGTGACTGCTGCCTTGCTCCCTTTCTCTCTGGCTCCTCTTGCTTGCTTGTTCTGATGAAACCAGCTGCCATGGTGTGAGCTGCCCTAAGGAGAGGCTCGCGTGCCAGGAAACTGAGAATGGCCTCCAGCCAACAGTCAGGGAGGAACTGAGGCCCCCCGTCCAAACAACCCAGAAGGAACCGAATCCTGCCAACAGCCACATGAATGAGATGGGAAGTGGGTCACCCTCCAGTTGAGCCTTGAGATGACCGTGGCCCCAGCCAAGGCCTTGAATTCAGCCTCATGAGAGACCCTGAGCTAGAGGACCCAGCTAAGGTGCACCCAGATTCCTGACCCACAGAAACTGGAAGGTAATAAAAGTTTGTTGCTTTCAGCTGCTAATTTTGGTGGCAATTTGTAATGCAGTATTACATAACTAATATACTAATGGTAGATGATCATTAATCTAAAATCAGTTGATCTGTATTCAGAAGTTATAAGTAAAGCCTAAGCACTTATTACAGACATATAAGGCAATCATGTTCAGGTTAGGTGGAAAGCATTATAGTTTTGGAGTATAATAAATGGTGTAAACTTTGTTCTAGTCTCTCTCCCTGACGAACAGCACCATGGAGTAAACTTGGCAGTGAACAAGACATTCTCAGAAGAGAAAGACAGGTTTCCATGGGTCTAGGACTAACCCTAGAATTTGGCAAACCTGAGAATCCTGAAGCCTAAGGAAAACAAAAGATGCATTCGTTTGTCAGTGATGAGGCTTTCCTGGGAAGTTTTCATAAGTGAATAACTCACATCTTGATATACCAAGATCCCTAACTCTAGGTGAAATGTGCAATTATTAAGGTTGTATTATGTATGTGTATATGCACAACTGCCTTACTATAAGTTACAAATCACTGAGAAAGGCCAAGGTTATGTAACTTCAGGATTAGTCTTAATCCCGAGATTCGTTTTTTGCTCTGTGTTTTTAGGGGAATATGTTGATATGCCAAGTTGTGATATATTTATAATGTCAAATATGCATGTTGGTCTCCTTTTCCTTTTCCAGACATTTGCACAGTATGTGCACCCATCGTGTGATTAATAATTGCTCTATATTTAGAAGATATATTCCATGAAAGCAGTGACAGCTGTGGTATTTAGATAATGGGTCAAGGATTTCTGTGTGAAAAAAATGTGTCACATAGAGCTGCTTTTGTAGTTTTTAAACAGAGATTTCATATTGCAATGAATCTTTCATATGTGTTTAAGGATTTTAAAAATACAGAAAATATAGAAAATGAAGAGGTTGAAATGAAGCCTACATTGTCGAGCTCTAAAGGAATTAGTAATCTTAGATTACAACGCTTCTCACAGGACAGTCCACCAATATTATGCAATGCTCACTCAGTATTGATTTTTTTAGTACTTATTTTCTCATTTCAACTCTATGACTTACTACATGAGTAGGAATAACTCACTTGTCTTGTGTGTCTCTTCTTTATTACTCACATAGAACACTTCACTTCTGACACTTCTGGCCACCAAATGTGTGTGGGGGGGTTCCCCCTCCAAGCAATTCTCTGTGACACTAGCTGGGTGTCCTATAATTCAATCCAATCTAATCTTGACACTATTTACCTAGAATTAGCATCAGATCCTACAAGGTCAGAGTTCAGTCCCACAAGACTGCCCCACCCCCACTTCATATGCCAATCACAAGTCCCAGGTTATCATCTGTACTTCTGACCAACTGGCTATAAATTGAGTTCCCACAACCTCCTCCTTGGGTTAGATAATTTGCTAGCATGACACAGAACTCAGGGAAACACTATTTACTAGTTTATTATAAAAAGGATAAGATAAAGGGTACAGATGAGCATCCAGATAGAAGAGATGCATAGGGCAAGGCATATGGGAAAGGGCACAGAGCTTCCAGGACCTCTTCAAGTGTACCATTCTCCCAGCACCTCCATATGTTCACCAACCTAGAAGCTCCCTGAACCCCATACCGCTGGATTTTTTATGGAGGCTTCGTCATTTAGGCAAGATTCATCATTAACTCAATTTCCAGCCCGCCTCCCGTTCCTGAAAATGGGGGATCAGGCTGAACGTTCCAAGCTTCTGGTCATAGCTTGGTCTTTCTGGTGACCAGTCCCCATCCAGGAGCCTACCAAGCGTTGCTTCATTAAAACAAAAGATGCTCCTAGTACTCTTATCACTTAGGAAATTACAAGGGTTTTAAGAGCTCTGTGCCAGGAACTGGGGGCAGAGGCCAATATATATTTTTCCTATTACTTCACATTAAGAGACAGAAGCAAATCAGCAAATAAAAATACATGTGAACAATTATAGGAAAATGTAATAAAAACTGATTTTAATAACTTAAAACTCTCTAAACACAGGAGGATTGTCAAATTCCCTTTTGATTATGAGACTAGGTTTTGAAAATGGAAGAACTGGCTAGAACAATTAGCAGAACTGCTTATTAAAAGAACAGCATATTTTCCCCTGAAATTTAGGTCGTCTATTTACTGCTTAAATACTTTGGTAGGCAGTGATGGTTTAAGCCAGAAGAGCATTTATCTGACTTCAGGTCTGGAACTTTTTTTTAATGAGTGTCAGAGGAAGAGTGCTGAAGAAATGCCTAACAATAGACAGGAAACATCTATGCCTTTTCCTCACCTTCCCTTTAATCACCTAAAAGAAAGCTCATGCGCTAAATCCCATGTAATTTATTCATACTAGAGAGCCCCAAACTATTATTCTGAGTTTATTCACAATTCTAACATATTTCATTCATTCATTAAACAAATATTGAGCACCTACTATAGGTCAGCTCCTTATGCTAGCTGGGATTATGACAACAAAATAGAAAGTTCCTGCCCTCATGAATCTTACATGGGAGGTGGGGGGGGCGGTGTATAGACAATGAAACAAATGACTCCAATAAAATACGTAGTATTATAAAACAAATGTTAAAATATGGTGTCATTATTGGAGGAGAATTAAGGGAACATGTGGCAGGGAGACCTAAACTAGTGAAGGCAATCAGGGATGGCTGACTTTCCAGCCAGGCAAAAGATGATGTCATTCTTTAAGATAATAGAGCAGAAGAAGTAGTTATGGCTGGGGAAATGAAAAATTTTATTCTAGGCCTGTTGAGTGAGCTTATGGTGCCTACACACGAGTTCTGATATTTTGGTGGCAGTCGGATGAATCTTGTCTGGAGTTCGCAAGCAACATCTGACTTGGGAGTCCTCACCGTGTGGCTGGTAAAGGAAGCCAGAGGGGTACATGAGTTCACCCCGTCAGAGGACATGGAATGGAAGAGCGGATGCCTAGGGCAATATAATGAAAGACAAAAAACATCCAGAAAGAGGTAGAAGAAAAAAAGTCAGAGAGAGCTACCAGAAAAGTAAATAGAAATCCAAGAGTGTAGTGCCCCAGAAGGAAAGGGATAAGAGTGCCTCAGGGAGAGAGGGAACATTGAGTGCTGTGGGAAGCCAAATAAAATGACAACTGGGGGATGTTAATTAGATTAGTGACAAAAAAACGCTTACTGATAAACTGCAAAACCAGCTTGAGCAGAGTAGTAGAGACAGAATACAGATTGCTAGAGTGGGAGCTGAATTAGGAGAAACATCAAGTATAGACAATTCATTCTAGAAGTGTGGCTGTGCAAAGGAGTTGAGAGAGCCTGGACAGTGAGTGGGCAAGAAAATGAGAGTGGATTGAATAAGCAAGCAATAGGTGAAGCAGATGGGACAAAAAGAGACTTCTTTGTCTTTCTCCCCTCTCTCCCCTTTGGTAACCATAAGTTAGTCTCTATGTCTGTGAAATTAACACAATATTGCAAATCAACTGTACTTCAGTTTTTAAAAAGAGAGACTTTTTTTCCTTTGTCTTTTGAATGGGAGATATTTGCAGATTTACATTTTGATGGGAAAGAAAGTGTAGAAAAGAAAGGGTTAAAAATAAAAGTGGGGGAGGAAAATGGAGATGAAGAGGAAGAGAGGGGATGAAAATGCCCAGAAATAGTGTGAATACTAAAGGAGATAGAATTCAGAGCACAGGAATGAGAAAAAGACTGGTGTGAATGCTGATAAAGGTTTGTAGGTGTAATTGCAGAAAGTTGAGAGGATTTTGTTATCGGGTTTCCCAGGGCACATAAGATTAAAAACAAGAAATTAAAAGGTGTGGCCAGGACTTCCCTGGTGGCGCCAGTGGTTAAGAATCTGCTTGCCCATGCAGGGGACACAGGTTCGAGCCCTGGTCTGGGAAGATCCCACATGCCATAGAGCAACTAAGCCCGTGCGCCACAACTACTGAACCTGCGCTCTAGAGCCTGCGAGCCACAACTACTGAAGCCTGTGAGCCTAGAGCCTGTGCTCTACAACAAGAGAAGCCCCCACTCTCCACAACTAGAGAAAGCCAGTGCACAGCAACTAAGACCCAATGCAGCCAATAAATAAATAAATGTTTAAAACAATTTTAGAAAATAAAAGGACTTACTAGGGGGAAGTACATTGACCATTAAAAAAGTAACAGTTGATCTTAAAGGATATTCAATTCATTTATTTAACAAACATTCACCTAGTACCATCAAAAAACATTGTCTTCATTTTAGGAACCGGTGAAAAAAAAGGAAGCTTCCCTCTCAGTAAATGGCGACCCCACCATTCCACCATTCATCTAGTTGCTTGGAGGAGAGACCCAGGAGTCAACATTAACTCCTTCCTTTCCTTCACCGACCCTCCGCAAATGCACACACACCACACACAGACACACACACACATCCCATATCCAACTCACTGGGAAGCCCTGTCAATTCTATTTCCAAAACAGGTCTGGAATTTGACCGGTATTTCCATCTCCACTGCCTCGATCTTGATCCAAACCACCAGCACTTTTCATCTAGACTACTGCAGTAGCATCTATCAAAGAATAAAAATTCAACTACATTTAAAAAATCTTACTGGTTTTATTCAGCAATTCATGAATTGGGAAGCAGCCAATCTAGGAGGATAGAAAGGAGCTCTGAGGAGCCATACAAGGTGAGAGATTTTATAGACAGAAGGAAGCAGAAACCAGGAAGCTGGACTAGGCAAAAAAGCAGATTGATTATTGTGACATTACTTTCCTTTGGGGGATGACAGGGGTGTATCAGTCAGATTACCTAACTAGTGCTGATCAGGAGATTCCTGATTGGCTGGTTTAAGATTCCATTCCTGGGAGAGCTGAAACTGTAATTAAATTATGTTTCAGTTTGGTAACCTGGGGCTTAGCATAAGCAACTCCATTTTGAGTCTTTCGTCTAGTCTTTAACACCTTCTAACTCGTCTCCTCCCGATATCCAGCAGCTAGAATGTGGATCAGATCATTATACTCGCCTATGTAAAACCTTCTAAGGGTTTCGAACTGCTCAGAAAATAAAATCCAAAATTGTCGCCATGCCCCGAAAGACCCTACATGTTTTCCTGACTACCTTTCCACACTTCCCTCATTCAAAACACCTCCTCCAAAAAAAAAAAAAGTTATAACCTAAAACAAACAAAAAAACCCACTTCCTCCACACAGAGACACAGGCCCCATCTTAGTTCCTAGAATATGCTAAACTCTGTTTTTCAACTTGGGGGCTTTGAACTTGCTGTTCCTCTGCCTAGAGCATGCTTCTCCTGGCTTTTTGCGTGACTGGCTCTTATTCAACCTCAATGTCACTCCTGAAAAAGAACTTCCTCGATAATTTCATTAAATGTGTTTCTCACACACACACACACACACGTGCACACAAAAAGTGTTTCACTTTACTACCTATCATAGCATTTTAATGATTCCCATCATAACACTAAAGACAATCTGTAATAATTTTATGTGTTTACTTTTGTTGTTTGTATTTCCCACTAGAATGTAAATTCCATGAGGGCAGGGACTATGTGTGTCTCGTCCCCAGTTCCTAGAACAGTGCCTGGTATATAGCCCACATTCAAAACTGTAGCTTGAATAAATGAACTGCTCAAAAACAACTAACCAATAAACAAGGCAGAATGAAAGTACACTGAATTACACATAAGATAAACTTTTTGAGAGCATATAAGAAGAGATGATAAATTCTCCTTGTTAAATAAACATAATTACAATGAGATAGTGTTTAAGGCAAAACTAATCTATGCTACTAGAAGTCAGGATAATGCTTTCTCTTGGAGGGGTGCAGGTTTTGTTTCTTTATTTGCGTGCTAATTACCCAGTTGTGTTCACATTGTGCACTTTTCTGGATGTATACTATATTTCGGGAAAAAAAAGTTAAAATCGAGGAAAAACGTAGTTAATATGAACCATATGACATCGAGGTACAATAACTGATGTTCATAATGGTGGCCTAAGTGATCAAAAAGATTAAGTTATGTTTATTGTGAACTACTTTCCAAAACTTCAAGTGTATAATGTAGTTTGTAAAAGATTTCTGCTAAAAATAGTTAGCATTATGCCACCGAGTTGGGTCTATTATCTGAAAAAATTGACTTAAGCGGAACACCTTGTACTTCTATGGTGTTCAAGAAACAAAGTAATAATACATTAATGCCATTAGAACAATCACAAGAACCAGGCCAGGCCTATTGCCCCCAATTTACAGAGGAGAACACTGAGGCTCAGGAAAGTCACCCAATTTCTTTATAGTGGCACATGCAGAAAGCCTAGAGTCAGGTTCCTCTGACTCCAGGAGCAGTACAGTATGCAATCCGGAAGAGAAGAGGCAGAGCCAATGGGGTTGGGCCACCTCAGGAAGAAGGGGCTGATAAGAAGATGCTCGGTGAGTACTGCCAATCTTCACAACTCCCCTTAACATCTCCCTTGACTCCTCCTCACCTGCTCTGGATGGCACTTGGCATTTTTTTGAGCAATGGAGCTATGATTCTTCATTAGGCATTCACCAAGTCTTACCATAGATATAGCTAGGCTCTGAGTACAGTCATCTTTTATTTCTAGGCGCCTCTGTACATCTGTTGCCTGGCTGTAGATGGTAATATATACATATATATAAACAGAAATGACCCTGCAAAATGACTATCCTCTGTTGGGGCCTCGAAATTTCACCTCAAAGCTGATAGACACATTTAAGTCAGCGCCTGGGTAACCACTCCATCAACATTTAAGTTCAAGACTGATTTATGAACCAATCAAGGGCTATCAAGTCCAGATTGAAAGAGAATGTGGCATATTAGAGGACAAGGAAGACGTGAGACCCACTTTGGTATATAATGGTCTCAGGAAGTCCAGTTTTCCCAGAATCCTATCAGATCTGGAGGGCTTGGTGCAGGCCTCTTCTTTAGCCAATAAGGTGAGTATGTGTAATTCAGATAAAACCTTCATAGCCACGCAGCCCCTATGTGAGCCTCAGAAATGGCAATTCTATGTCCCAGGAAGAACATGAACTTGATCCAAAGTTCTAAGGCAAAGCACTAGATAAAACCCAGAATTGATTGGACTTGAGACCAGATTAGGTTTAACAAAGCCATACTCAACTTCCCAGGCCTGTGGAAGACCAGGTGTGGCAGAGACTCAGTTGACCCAAAGAACTGCAAGTCTTGCCAGTGCTTTCAACCCGGTAGCAGATGCCGTGATCCATCATCCCAAATTCCACCTTGAGGACTTAGCCACTCACTATCCCCATTTCCAGGAATGTTGGCGGCTGATAGTTCTTAGTTGAGTCCCAGTCCAGGAATTGCCAAAAGCCAAATACAAAAAAAAAAAAAAAAAAAAAGCCAAGTGCCTCAAGGTCACACTCCCTCTCTAGTAGACTTCATCCAATGACCGGTTAAGGTTGGGGTGGAAAGCCTAGTCCCATTATCTCAGGGTAGGATAACAACTCTGAAGGGTCATCTCAGCTTCAGAGCTCCCCGGGAGATCAGCTGAGACCTTTGCTGTGTCTGCAGCACAGTTCACCCCCACCTGGTCCTGCTTCCTTCACTTCCCCGCAGATTTTGATCCTGAGAATGATTCTGAATTTACTTCCTATACAATAAGCTATACACTAAGCTCTGACTCAGGATCAGTTTTCTGGGAAGAGGGTTCAAACAAACTCTTATAAAATATAGAAGGTATTATAAGCTTGGAAAACAGAAAGACCATGAGTGCAAATAGTTAAAATATGAACGCCGCAGAAAATATCTTCCTTGGAATATTGTTTTGGGAGTGGTAAACTGAGACACTATGAATGGAGGTTAACGTTCCACCCTGGCACTCAGGGTACCACCTGCACATCTCCTCTGACCTCCAACCAGTGCTTCAGACACAACCAGAGCTGAGCTCATTATCTCCACCCTCCCTGACCACTCGAAAGGGAAAGGGCTCCACCATTCTCCCAGCCACCCAGTCTATAAAACTGGATTCACCCCGACTTCCCTTGGTCCTCCAGCCAGACACCTGCACTCCAGATGCTCTCCGCGGCCTATCCTTCCTCTGGAAACTCTCCACCTACCTCTCTCTACTCTCACTCCGTGATCTCAATGATGGATCTTTGCAACAGCCTCCTATCGGGTTCTCCTGCCTCTTCTCAAACCTCCTCATTCTTTCTTCACTCTTCAACGAGTTATCATTCAAAATTGCAAATTTGATCATATCCTAACCCCACTGAAAACCTCCAATGGCTCCCTATTGTCCTCAAGATAAACTCTCAGTTCCTTAACCTGCCTGAAAAGGCCCTCTGAGATCTGCCTCTCCCCTTTTGGCAGCAGCTCTCCCTTGTATTTCACCTTAACCTGGGTAATCGGGACACTTGGGTCCACGGCAGCTTCCTCGAACACGTGATGCCCTCCTCCTGCCGCCAGGTCTTCGGGTATGGTGTGTTCTTGGCCTGAATGCTCCCTTTCATCCGTTACCTGGTTAATTGCAAACTGTCCTTCAGGTTGTGGTTTACCTGCCACTTCCTTCGTGAAACCTCTTCTGGCTACCAGAAGAGACTGAGGAGCAGTGTCTCCTGTACACTCCCTGGATGCCCTGTGCCAGCCTCCTCCTAGCACTCGCGATGCCACCACAACATCATCCCTCCTACAGAGCAGAGCGATGTCCCCCTGGATTGTTCTCCTCTTTTGTTGCCTCTTTTCTAAACTGACTTTCACAACGTTCAGAAAAGAAAAAAAAACAACATACACACAACAGGTCATGTGTATACAGATATATAAACATACAGACATAAATCAAATGTGGCAAAATGTTAATAATTAGTCAATCTGGGTGAAGGAATGAAGGGTATATGAGAGACCATTGTACTATTGTTTCCATTTTTCTATAGGTCTCAAATAAATACCCGGGGGAAAAAAAACACAAAATAATTAAACCAAATTCTATTTGCAGTCAGTTCCACTTGAAAATCTTGAAGCTTCTCACGTTATGTCTATGGTTAAAAAGCTTACTAAGAAGCAAGTTAGAGCAAAACAGGTTGGTAAGACAGCCTGCATGTTTATGGGGGTCACTTCAATGCCGCCATAAGGACTAAATAAACTGCGTAAGAGTCTTAATAAAAAGAAAAGAAAGAAAAAAAAAAGAAAAGAAAGAAAAAAAAAAGAAAAGAAAGGAGGTCAACGTGAAACTGTTGCCGGCAAAGCCCATAAACAATGCCCAGGAAATACAAATAGAATCTGGGTAATAAAGTCTTACGTTTTTCTTTTCCTTTGTCCTTAGTCTAGTTTCGCTTGCTTGGAGGATTCTGCGTGCAAAGGCCTTGCACTCAGCACTTAAGACCGGAGTTCCTAGTTCGAAACGGCAGCACCAACACCTCGATTCAAGATGGTGGTGGCAGGTCACGTGCGGAGATGCTGTGCCCTGCCCCCTATGGGCTGTGAGCAGCACGCCTGCACCGCCCTGCTAGAACTCCACCCCCTCCCCCGACTCAGAGCTCTATAAAGAAGCCCCATCCACAGCCTGGTCAGTGCCGAGAGCATTTCCTCGCACTTCTTCTTGTTCTTTGATCAGGAGTAAAAGTTTCTTTTTGCTTCTGAACTGAAATCGGTCTCCTTCCATTGGCTCCAAGGACACCAGGCAGAAGGACCCTTGCTGGGGACCAACTGTGGAGGGTCGGTAACAAAATTGCAATTAAAAAAAAAGATTTAGCTTAGCCTCAGTTTTAGTTTTAGGGATGTTTCAACCTACGGCTATTTTAAAACTGGAGACGCAGGCAGAAGTGCTGAGTTTTCGTCTGTGGTAAATTGTGCATGGATAGACTAAGGGTTGATATTTTTAATGTCTAAGAAGCTCACATACATCAATAAATAAAAACATGGATATTCAAATGATATAAATGTTTAATGGTATGAGCAGATAACTCAAAAGCAAGCAAATATTAAAAACAATCTCTAGTAACTTAAAATGCAATTAAAAGAAAGCAATATTTTCCCTATTAAATTAGCATGCATTAAAAAGTTATAAAATGCCTAACCCTGGTGAGGTTTCAATGAAACAAGCTGTTACTTACTGGCAGTGGGGTGCAAATTGGCACAGTCTTTTTGGGAAGTACTTTAACGTTTGATAGTAAAACTAAGATTAATACCCTTTGTTAAAGTAATTCCATTTCTTGGAATCTATCCTCAAGAAACAATTCCAAATATGGGAAAAGCTTCGTTCTACATATTTTTTTCATCACATTAATTCAATTTGCAAAAACATGAAAACGAATGTGAGACATTAAGTCTATATATACATTTGATGGACTGTTATGCAATCATAAATGATTACAAAGAGTTCATAAAAATTTGGAAAATGCTCATAACAATGCTAAGTGAAATTTTAAAAGATACATACATTCTGTATTTCCTCTCTGCTACTGAGTGGAAATTTTCTCTTCCACCTGATAATCGCTTTTGAACAATTATATCCCACATTTAAAATATTTTTTTCTCAACAATTTAAGATGCTGAAAAGATTTTGTGTATCTCAGTTTTACTTAATTTTAAGATGATCTCTGTTGTCTTGGACATGCTTCATTCACACCGGTTGTCTCTAGCAATCAGACAGAATGGTTCACTGAAACTTCGATTGGAACACAATACAGTAGCAGGTTAAAACACTGTCCCACTGTGGGATGACTTCAAGAATTTTAGGGTTTTTAAATAATCCAAAGCCCTGGATCATTGCCCTAACTCTATCTGCTCTAGCAAATGCAGTAAAAAGACTTTATTTACTGAACTACCAAAGGGAATTTGCCTCAAGGTGACTCAACCCATAAAGCCATCAACAGCAAAGCCCAAGGACTTTCTGGCAGGGAGACTGCATCCTACTGGTGTTAGCTCTGGCAGAAAGAGCTGCTTCATCGTTAACCAGTTAGTCCCCATGTTATCTGAGTGGTGTACAGCCAGAAGAGATGGTAATGGCTTTATGTTTTGTACGAATGTTCCAGAGTAAAATCTACAGTGAGGTACTAGAAACACAGACAAACTTCTATTGCATTTCTCTGCGTTTTTCAAGCAATAATTCTTGAGGGAAGAAATGCTCATCAGATAGCTTGGTCTGTGACTTAATTCCTTAGGGTCACTGCCCTGGATGAGTTTGATACATATAAAAGCCTATTCCTTTACCAGAGCAGTACTTGGCAAATCACTTATGTATCATCAGAAAAAAAAAATGTGTTCATCATTAAACAATTTGAATGTTTAATTTTACATTTCAAACCCAAAAAATGTGAAGAGAAATGTATCATCTATCCTCTTGTCATATAAATTTGCAAAAATTATTCCTAATCTGTGTTAAAATACCTTGGCTATGAAATATGAAATCAATGGTTTTCTTATTTTTTAATACTTGAATTTTATTGTCTTATTTCTTCTCATTGGGATATGATTTTCTATAAGAAGGTAATAGGAACCTGGATTTTAAGAGCAGATAACATGTGTTATAATAGTATGATTATTTGTCTCAATCTCCGATGTACATGCACTCCTATACCAAAAACAAAAACAAAGGGAATTCCCGTGTGGTCCAGTGGTTAGGACTCCACGCTTTCACTGCCAAGGTGGGCCTACGTTCCATCTCTGGTTGCGGAACCAGGATTTCCACAAGCTGCGCGGCACAGCCAAAAAAAAACAAAAAAAACCACCTTTCTCATTAGGTGTAATTACAGCAAGTCCATTTTGTCAACACAACACTCAGTATTCAACAGAATACAGCAAAGATATGGAAGAACTTAAACTCTTATAAATTGCCGGTAGGGATATAAAACAATACAACCACTTGTAAGACAGTTTGGCAGTTTCTTAAAAGGTCGAACATACTTCCATTGTACAATCCAGCCATTCCACCTGAAGGTTTTATCCAAGAGAAATGAAAGTATAAAACTGTACAAAGACTTGCACATGAATGTTCATAGCAGCTCCGTCTGTAATAACCAAAAACTGGAATCAACTCAAATGTCCATCAGAAGGTGAGCGGATAAATAAAATGTGGTATATCTATGATTGTCCATCATCTACAAATACCCCATATCAGAAATAAAGAACGAACTGTTGATACACATAATAACTTGGATGAATTTCAAAATAATATGCTGAGTGAAGCCAGATAAAAAGAATACATTCTGTTTTGAGTCCATGTATCCAACATTCTAGAAAATGCAAACTAATCTACACTGACAGAGGCAAATCAGTGGCTGCCTAGGAATTAGGATTCAGCAAGGGCAGGAGAGAAGGATGACAAAGTGGCTCAAGGAAACTTTGGGGGCCGATGCATATGTTCATTTTCTTAAAAATGTGGTGATGGTTTCAGGTGTGTATACATATGTAAAAACGCGTGAAATTATACTCTTTAAAACTGTGCAGTTTGTTGTACATCAATAATACCTCAATAAAGCCCTTAAAAATTGGGAGTTTCCTGGCGGTCCACTGGTTAGGATTTGGTGCTTTCACTGCCATGGCCCTGGATCCTGCAAGCAGCACAGTGGGGCTAAAAATAAAAATATAAATAAATAAATAATAGAAGGGATAATATTCAGTAGAACAAAGTTTGTAAAAAACAATAAGAATATGACCCAGCAATCCCACTACTGGGCATATACCCAGAGAACACCATCATTCAAAAAGACACATGCACTCCAATGTTCACTGCAGCACTATTTACAATAGCCAGGTCATGGAAGCAACCTAAATGTCCATCAACAGATGAATGGATAAAGAAGATGTGGTACATACATACAATGAAATATTACTCAGCTGTAAAAAGCAATGAAACTGGGACATTTTTAGAGACATGGATGGACCTAGAGACTGTCATACAGAGTGAAGTGAGTCAAAAGAGAAAAACAAATATTGTATATTAACACATATATGTGGACTATAGAAAAATGGTACAAATCAACCGGTTTGCAAGGCAGAAATAGAGACACAAATGTATAGAACAAACATATGGACACCAAGTGGGGAAAGTGGGGAGGGTTGGGGGGGGAACGAATTGGGAGACTGGAATGGGAGGGTTGGGGGGGGGAATGAATTGGGAGACTGGAATACCAAATTATACACTCTAAATATATGCAGTTTACTGTAAAAATAAAAAAATAAAAAGTTAAAAAACAAACAAACAAAAAAAAAACCCAGTAAGACTGAATTCCTTTAAAAAGGGATATAAAATTTATACATCCTGCCTTTTAAATAACTGCTTGGAAAGCTACATAGGGACTAGCAGCAGAGCTAGAAGAATCTTATGGAAGGGACAGTTAGTTACTTAGTGACTTTCTGGTCATTGGGTCATCATCTATGTAATAATACCCCTGGGAGAGATAGAGATATTCTATTAAAATATCAACAATACCAATCTCTTCCTCAGAGATTTGGGGAGAGCAAAGTAGAATAGTGAGCAAATAAAATCCTGGCTCAAAATATAATCTAAAGTTCCTCCATCCAAGAAAGGGGGATATAAAAAATTAAAAAGCCCCTGGAATACACAGCAGGCACTCCCCTGACAAGTTGCAGCCTATTCTGTGGGCAAGGAAAGGTGGCTAGAAAGTGCATGTGAGGACACATACCATCCTGCAGCATCTCTTCTTTTAATAAAACACCACCCACGGCCAATTGCCCCAAGCATCCATTAGTATTTAAAACTTAAACCCAATTGAAAGATTTTACATTTTACTTAGGTAAGAGCCAAGTAGAAGGAGAGAAAGAATGAGAGGGAGAGTGATAGCAAAGAAAGGCCAGAAGCCTGGGGGTCTGCTATCCCTGATTTGATGTGCCAGCCACGGAAGTAGATATCCTAAACAAGTTAGGAATATTGGATCTGTCTTCTTCCTTGAAGCAAGGGATTAATCCTATTGAATATATCTTCCCTCTGAGGCTGCTTTCGAACTGTTGTTTCACCCTAAATCTTCTCTGGATCCTTTTGGCAAATGGCTTTGAGATAACATGATGAAAATGAGCTTTGAATCTTGTTTTTAATGACCATGTAAACAGAAAATAGGTTCACATCTAAAAGTTCTGACATGGACAGTGGCAAGTGTGGGGGTAACACAAGTGTGAAACAAGCAAGAAGATGATGAGAAAAACAAAAAATAAAAAAAGAGAGGACAGCAGGGAAATAAAAACCCTAAGTCTGATTATTTGGGGGTAGGGGAAAAGAAAGGAAACTGGATTGCCTAGAAAGGCAGACCCTTGAAGCAAATGGGACTCTGCAACATTTACTGATAGATACATCTTCCTAAGGAGATAATGATTAATTTAGCCTAAAAGGACAAACAGAGGTCATCCAAGCAGAAATTCATACAGATGGAGAATGAAGCCCAGGATGCAGTGCAAATAAAGGGATGACATTATAAAACATTGTGCTGCTATTGCTGGTACATAGAATGTATGTGTAGGAGGTGGAGAGTGGGGCAGGAGAGTAGAGGGCCAAAAGGAAGTTGACATTGGCAATATGATCAACTAGACTACCGATCTTGCTTGGAATTTACCAAATAACAATATTGTAAAAATTGAAGTGTTAACATTTCAATAGTGATATGTGTATGTCAAGGATGATTGCTAATGGTTTGTGTGGACCATCATTCAGAAATAACTTCAGTGATGATGGTGAGCATGTACCAACTTATGTTAGTACATTTACTGACATGAAACGCAGACAGCCCCTGTCATGTGGAGGTATGCAATCCAGTTGGGAAGCTGAACAATGCAAACAGAAATGAATACACAATCTAAGTTGTTGAGAAGAGTTCAAGGTAGAAGCAGCCCTGTTGGAACAACTGGAAACTTGCCTGCAGTGATAACTTCATGTAGCCCAAAGATAATAGGGCAGAAAAAACATTAGTCTAAGCGTTCAAAGGGCTCTTTGCTGTTTCTGCTGGGACATCAGGCATTAATAAGCAAACCATGACTTTGACCTATTAAACTTGGTAGTTTTGTCCTTTGCTCTTCAGTTGTGGGCAGGTGAGTTTTCCAAAATGGTGTAGAGGATGAAAAGACTCTTTTTCCTCCAGCCATCTTGGGTTCTCCAGATGAGGCCCTATAAAATAGACTAACAAAAGACAGATGAACAAGAAAAAACAAGCAGAGTTTATTAACATGTGCATCGTGCATACACATGGGAGCACTCAGTGATGAGTAATTCAAGGAGTGGTTAAAACTTGGGCTTATATAGTCTCTTAAGAACAGAACAATAAATTTGCAGAGATTTGACAAGACAAAAGAACAAGGTTTCAGGCTTGCAAGGGTAGCAAACTGTGGGAAGGTAAATACAGGGCAGAAACTAATGGAAGGCAAAGGTTATTTGTGCAGGTCCATTTTGGTGCTGACTTTCCATCTTCCTCATGGCCATAAAACTTGCCTGGGAGAGGGGATTTACAGCAGTCTTCATTTCTCAGAAGTGTCTGCTTTTATTTAGATAAAGTTCTGGCAGGCTTCATTTTGCTTCTGTTGATTCCCATTTGCCTCCAGTTCAAAATAATCTTTATGCCAAAGTGATAGTTTGGTGTGGCATATTGTGTTACCCTTCGATGGGAACTGGAAAAGTAATAGAGAATGGATTTTTCTGCCTCCAGGGACAGTGTTCCTGGGAGCATTATCCATGGAATTTACTCCCTCCTAGACTCAGCAGAAGCCAAACCTCTGTTCTCATCATTCAAAAAGTAATGACCAAAGTGGTCATTGGGACCTAAAAATCAATAGAGACTAGAAAACTTTCAATGATTTCTAAGTTGGAGATGGTTGACTAAGGCAGATGATCTTAAACATTTTTGTGTTATGGACCTTTTGGCAGTCTGGATAATATTTTTTTCTAAATTAATGAAGTAAAAAATCTAAGATTACAAAGAAACCAATTACATTAAAACACA
The DNA here is from genome assembly GCF_030028045.1 of Hippopotamus amphibius kiboko. Taxonomy (NCBI): domain Eukaryota; kingdom Metazoa; phylum Chordata; class Mammalia; order Artiodactyla; family Hippopotamidae; genus Hippopotamus; species Hippopotamus amphibius. The sequence continues at coordinate 97,950,289 of NC_080203.1, read as the reverse complement.
GTTGTCAAAGTATTAAAATATAATAATACATGAAATTCTTTATGAGTACACTAAATAGAAAGGTCTAGCAGTCACAAAGCAGGACTTTGTGACTAATTTTGAAGCATTGTAATGAATATAAAGGATTTTCAAGATAGCTGCAAGAACTACTATATGATATAACAATGTTTGTGATTCTTGTTGGTGACAAAGTCACATGCACTGCTAATACTACTATGGTTTGTTACCCACATATACAAAATTGAAAAAAAATGCTAATTTCAGTTAGAGGTTAGTGAAAGTGAAACTGAGCAGGACCCTGTGGGGCTCCTGGGCAGGGAAGCCTTTCAAACTGTTGCTAATCAGGAAAGGGAAGGGGATGCAGAGGAGCAGCCAAGAAACAATAGTGCAGCCTTGGGGCAGGGTCCTGGTTCTGCCTCAAGGGATACACATAACTATACCTTTGAGCTCTTTACAGGACTGAAACCCCCAACAAATAGAAGATGTTAGCATCTTCCTGAGGCCAGATTAAAGGAACCAAAGAAACACTTCAAGAGACTACCTAACACCAGATTAAAGGAATGCAGGCCCTGCACACACCCTAATCCTTATCAGCAACCCTACCCTTTAATCATTGCTATAAAACTCCTCATCAAATCCTCCTGAGTTGGGACACACAGTTTCAAGGGCAAGAGCCCACTGTGTCCCCCTTTGCCTGCAAAGCAATAAAGCTATTCTTGTCTACTTCACCCAAAACTCTGTCTACTTCACCCAAAACTCTGTTTCCAAGATTAGATTCAGCACCAGTGTACAGAGGCAGAGTTTTCGGCATCAGAAGTGAAAATGTAAGATTCTCCCCTCTCAAGATTACAGATCTTCCTGAATTCTATTAGTTGACCCTCAGTTAAGATGCCCTGTTCTAAAAATCTGTGGTCTTCTTGTACACTCCCCATACGGGGTCTGCTAGTGTGTCCTGAGAAAATCCCCATTATATACCAACTACATGCTTAGAGACAATACCCAAGGCTTTCCAGCCCCTCCCCTCTTCAAACCATAGAGAAGTGGTCAGAAGACTGTGCAGTGTCTGGGAACTTTAATATTTGCATAGTACCTGTTCATGACTTTTTATCCACAACTCTCTCAGCTTGCCCTGTCTCTGATGGCCCTATGTGGCCCTCATCTTTTTAAAAAAAAATTATTACAATAATCACCATTTCAGATTTTAGTTCCCTCAGGAAATTTTTTTTTATTTTTATTTTTTTTGGGGCGGGGTACACCAGGTTCAATCATCTGTTTTTATACACATAGCCCCCCTCAGGAAATTTTTAAAAAAATTTATCTTAATGTATCACAGATGTAAACTGAAAGGATTTCCGTGGACACAGGTTCTCTGTACTTGTAACAAGAGCTGTTAGCTCCAATTTTTTTTTTTTAATTTGGAACATGAAGCAATGGAAAATAATAAGGCTGACATGCTCATACTTATCAACCCAAACTATTCTAAAGAACTTTCACCCCCACGTATAGGATTGTGGTGAGTGATAATAGGTATCAGGTCACACCTTCTGTTTTTAAATATTCTTTTCCAGCTCAGCAAATTTAGAATGGTATACTCACCATGCATATACACTGGGATTACAACCTCATTTTTTAAATATGTTTAAGGGACTCATTGAAAAACAGAACATGCAAAGTAAACATAGCTCTGAAGTCTCGCTTATCACAGGGTCATTGATGCAGTTGACTATTAATCAGGATCCTGATCAGAAACACAGAAACACATGGCAAATTCAGATAGGATTTTTGAATAGACTTTTTAAGAAGGGAACATTTACAAAAGTAGGAGCTGGATTAAGAGAACCAACAAAGGATACTAAAGCACGTAGGGACTGGCAATGATAGAGAGTCATTACTTGGCCTGGTTGGGCATGGAGAAGAAATGATGTTAAGGGATCCCAGCTGAGAGCTGGCGCTGTGGAATATGGCAGGACAGAAGGAGTTAGAGGGAAGCAACCATGGCCATGACCTCATATAATTGGGGGAGGGGGTGGGGAGACGTTGATGTTGATGGAATAAACACCCTGACCTTTATCTCCTGCCCTTCACTCTCTTGGCACCCCCCACTCCTATGGCCTAAACCAACCAGAAGCTGAAAGGCAGGAGCGCCCAGGCCATGTATTCCACGGGAGTCAGAACAGGGTAGAGAATGGTAGAAAATCAATGTGGAGAAGGGAGAAATGGCGAATAACCAGCACATGGCCCCAGCTTTTTTGAACAGTATTTATACAAAAGAACAAGTTGAGGAAATTGAAAGCAGTTATCTGGTTTGTAATTCAAGTCCCTCTTAAGATGATGCTTTTAAGGAACATCTTGTTTGCCTGTCCTTCCAGTTCCATATTGATCAAATTGTGGAGATAATTGTTTGTTTACCTTACCATTTTGCATCGCTTTCCTGATCCTGGTCAGGGAGAATGCCTGGAGCTGCATCTCTTAAGTGAGACTGATTTGAGCTTAATTGTTTATCTGCTCAAAGGAGAGCACTGCCTGTTTGTTTGCTTGTTGTTTTTTCATCGTTCTTATTGTTCAAATTCTGTCTTGAAATACTGAAAGTTAAAGGGATGATTTAAAAAGCCTGGACTGCAAATTGCCTAGAGCCACATGATTCAGAGGGTTCTCCAACTCTTTGTCTATTTAGGTAAAGGGAAGGATAAACACGTTTGTAAATGTCAGACACGGCCCCTCTAGGGGCTATTGATGCAGACAGCCAGAGACGACATTAAAAAAATTATCCAAAGGGCTTGATTCAATATCATTGCTGACTAGAAGTCTGGGAAAGAACTGATGTTGATGTGCTTGGAAAGCCTTACCTTTCCCTGATCCTCTGTCACTGCACACAAGAACCTCTTTAAAGGAACCAGCAGCTCTTGTGGTCTGAGTATAAAAATTTAACTTCAGCCCTTGACCAGCTGAGATGACGTAGTTAGTTCCTATCTCACTGCTCTACATTCAATGCCTTACTCTGAACTTAAGTCACCTGTCACTTATTAAGAAACTCAAATGTTTCGATTTCTTCTTGTATGTGGTACACTCTTCTGAGAATTTCATTTGGACCACATATGTCGTATCTCAGTGATACCATCTCTGGTTATTACCATGATAAACAGTGTGGTTCCTTTCCACAGTGGGGCTATATCTCAAAGTATTATTCTGATTGTGTTCTATGGTTTTCCCTGTCCCCTCTGATCTCACTGATACACAGAGGGCCAATTTCACTCCTCCAGTCTACATTGTAGATGAAATAAAGATACATTAAAAATATTCAAAGAAACTTCTGACTTTTGGGTCAAATGAAGAGTCTCAGAAATGTGTGCCAGCATTTCCTCTCCCAGAGATCAGATGAGACAGAGTTTAGGCAAAGTGGAAAGAGATGGCAAAGTAGAGGCTCAAATGGAAGAGGGACTGAAGAATGGAAGGAATGAATTTTCTGTCACAATAACCAGAGTGCTGAGTAAAGGAGATCCCCTTCCCCCCTGTTTTGCCAACTGATAACCTCCGAACAAACATCCTTCAGCAATATTGGACATTTGTAAGTTTCCTTTCCCACCCCATCCTTGACCAAGAGGTGGGGATAGGAGGCAAGAAAGGGGAATCTTTGCCCCTGGTAAGGTGGACCTAAACAGAAACAGGTGGGATATCCTTTTTGAGCAGGGCAACAGTAGATACATATTTACTGTTCCACATTCATTTAAAGAACAATATCAGAAGGATTAAGCTCAGCTGTTTGTGACTGAAAACTCCAAATAACGGCTTAAACAAAAAGAAATATCTCTCATGTAAAAGAAGTCTAGAAATGTACATACTCCTTCCATCTTATTACTCTGCCAGCCTCTTTGTCTCATGGTCCCAGATAGCAACGTGAATGCCAGCCTTCGTGTCTATATTCCAAGTAACAGGAAGGAAAGATAAGGGGACAATCCCTCCCGTTAAGAAAAATTCCTGGGAGTTTCACATGATATTTCCAAATATACCTATTTGCCAGAACTTAGTCACACTTAGCTACAAGGGAGGCTGGGAAATTATGGTCTTCATTATGAGCTGCAAAAACTGTGGCTTCTATTTCTAAGGAAGAAATGGAAAACAGATATCAGGGGATAAGTGTCTCTTCCACAAAGATAATTAGAGTGATCTTCTTTCATTTTGTTAAGAATGAGACAACAGGTCCCAAATGGGGTCAGTTATGCTAAGTCCCACATCATCATACTGAGACTTAATAACAATTTCAGCTGTCCTAGAAATGGAATCTTAAACTAGTAATCAGGAATTGCCTGATAGGCACTAGTGACGTTAGCTAGATAGACCCCTGTCATCCCTTAAGGGAAAGGAACTTTGCAATGACCAATACATTTTTTTGCCTAGTATAACTTTCTTTTTTCCCTTCTGCCTACAAAAAAAATCTTTTATTTTGTACAGCGCCTTGGAGCTCCTTTCTATTTGCTAGATTGGATGCTGCCTGATTCATGAATCACTGAATAAAGCCAATAAGATCTTAAAAATTTACTGTCGAATTTTGTTTTGTAACAGTTTACAATGGAATAAGAGATGGGTAGAAAATGAGAGGGATAAAGGCATAAAATAACAGAAACAATGCATAAATTCTTGGCATTTATCCTTTTTAAGAATGGATTACACTAAAAAAAAATCAGAACCCATAACATGGCAACAGATATATGAACAGCCAATTTTAATATATTTATACTACCTGCAGTAGACAATGGACACAGTAGGATCAGAAGATAGACATTTATTCAAGACTGGAGCCTGGTCAAGGGGAGCTGTTGTCAGGGCTAGTTTCATAATTCACATGGTCCAGTGCAAAATGTAAATTCAAAGACCCAGACTTCCCTGGTGGCGCAGTGGTTAAGAACCTGCCTGCCCAATGCAGGGGACACTGGTTCGATCCCTGGTCTGGGAAGATCTCACATGCTGCGGAGCAACTAAGCCCGTGTGCCACAGCTACTGAGCCTGCACTCTAGAGTGCACTCACGACAACTACTGAAGCCTGCGTGCCTAAAGCCCGTGCTCCACAACAAGAGAAGCCACTGCAATGAGAAGCCCGCGCATTGCAATGAAGAGTAGCCCCCGCTCGCCACAACGAAAGCCTGCTCGCAGTAACGAAGACCCAACACAGTCCCCACCCCAAAAAAAGAATACTCAGAGAAATCTTACTCCCATCCCTACCCCCTCTATTACATCCTCATACATTTCTCCATTTATGATTTATCCTTCCTATGTTTCTTTTTGCAAGTATGTTAATATTTTTCTTACATGAAGGTACAAATACACACACACACACATATATGTTCACATAAAGATATATTATGTATTTTTTATTATGTATTTTTTCATACCTTGATTTTATCGCTTATATTCTGAAAATCACTCATATTAGTCCCTAGAGACCATTTCGTTCTTTTTTTTAAATGGCTGTATAGTTTCATTGTGTAGACATATCAAAGTCTATGCAACCAGTTTCCTACATATGGACATGTAAATTGTTTTGAATATTTTGCTATTAAAAGTAATTCCACAATAAATTATGTTTTTTCCTATTTGCAGAAGTGTATCATTATGGTAAATATTGGGTTGGCCAAAAAGTTCGTTTGAGTTTTTCCCTAAGATATTACAGAAAACTCCGAATGAACTTTTAGACCAATCCTAAACCTAGATTTAAGACTGATGGTTCAAAGGGTGAATGCATAAGTGATTTTGTTAGATATTACCAAATTCTTCTCCACAGGGGTTGTACCATTTTGCACTTGAAGAAGCAGTGTATGAAAGTGCCATCCATATCTGTGGACAAAGAAGAGCCTTTTCAAAAACAGTTGATGCTGAATGCATAAAACTAGATCTCTGTGAAACAAAACTAGGAAATCAAAAGGAAAAGCTCTACTGAGATATATGGCATAAATAGAGTTGGATGAAATAAGAATTTAAAGTTGCTTTTTAAAAAAAAAAAACCTAACTGAAATGGCATAGTCAAAATCTACAGTAGAAACAATAAAGAATAGAATTAGCACTGCAGAAAATTAAATGAGTAATATGAAGGATACACATGATTAGCTCTCAAAATTCAGAGGAACAGACAAAGATGACAGTAATGATAAGGACATAGAAGGATGCTCTAATAACACAATTTTAGGTGTTTCTCAGGAAAAAACCACTTAAAACAGATGCAATAATCCAAGTTAGAGTAGAAGAATAAGTGTGCTAGCATGGCCATTAATAAAAATGGCCAAAAAATTAAAAATCCACAGATTGAAAGGATCTATGATACATGTACACACACACACACACACACACACACACACTCAGACATATTATTCTCACAAAATTGTTTAACTTCAGACATTAATAAAACAATTTCCTATAAGCATTCTGAAGATAAAGACGTCTTTTAAAAAGATGTTAGGGACTGGACTTCCTAGGTGGCACAGTGGTTAAGAATCCGCCTGCCAATGCAGGGCCCACGGGTTCGAGCCCTGCTCTGGGAAGATTCCACATGCCATGGAGCAACTAAGCCTGTGTGCCACAACTATTGAGCCTGTGCTCTAGAGCCTGTGAGCCATAACTATTGAGCCCATGTGCCGAAACTACTGAAGCCCAGGTGCCTGGGGCCAGTGCTCCACAGCAAGAGAAGCCACTACAATGAGGAGCCTGCACACCACAATGAAGAGTACCCCCTGCTCTCAGCAGCTAGAGAAAGCCTGTGTGCAGCAATGAAGACCCAACGCAGACAATAAATAAATAAAATAAATTAATTAATTAATTTAAAAAAATGTTAGGGACTTCCCTCATGGCCCAGCGGTTGAGACTCTCTGCTTCGAGTGCAGGGGACACAGGTTCGACCCCTGGTCAGGGAACTAAGATCCCACATGCTGCACAGGCAAGGAAAAAAAAAGGGGGGGGGGTTGTTTCTGTTTTTTTGTCTCTTTTGGCAATGAGACTGCCAAATATAAATTTCCTAGATCCATGTTTAGGAATAATCATCATCCCAATTAAATTAACCAAAAGAGTTTTTAACTGATGAAATGATTCTAAAATTCATTTAAAAATATAAGAATATATTAACAGAAAGAATATGTAAGAATATAGTAAATAATTTGTAAGGAAGGGCATTGGGAAGGGATTAATCCTTCCTTCTGGCAAAACCTATGGCTACTGTAAAGCAACAATAAGTAAATCAATGTGGCATTGATGGCAATGTGGCAAAAACAAGGAGGTCAGTATAACAAAACAGTTCAAAACCAGGTATCAGTATATATGTTATATGAGGTAAAACAAATCAGTGGAGAATGCAAGGATTTTTCAACGGTTTTGTTATGATTGGTTAACTATTTGTGTGTGTAGGGTGGTGTTATTTAGAACCTCACCCCACAGCACATAACAAAATACATGCCAATAGATTAGGATTACATAATTCAGTTTTAAAATATCAAATTATCAAAAAACAGAAGAAAACATAGATTTTATTCCTGCAGATCTCTAAGTTTAAAAGCAACGGAAAGGAGGGACTTCCCTGGTGGCACAGTGGTTAAGAATCCACCTGCCAATGCAAGGGACACGGGTTCAATCCCTGGTCCAGGAAGATCCCACATGCCGCAGAGCCACTAAGCCTGTGCACCACAACTACTGAGCCTGCGCTCTAGAGCCTGAGAGCCGCAACTACTGAATCCTGCGCACCTAGAGCCCATGCTCCACAAGAAAAGAAGCCACCTCAATGAGAAGCCCACACACCACAATGAAGAGTGGCCCCTGCTCACCACAACTAGAGAAAGCCCACATACAGCAACGAAGACCCAATGCAGCCAAAAAAAAAAAAAAAGAAAGGCAACGGAAGGGAGTTCCTGGTAGTCTAGTGGTTAGGGTTCAGTGCTCTCATTGTCATAGCTGGGGTTCAATTCCTGGTCAGGGGACTAAGATCCGGCAAGCCAAGTTGCATGGCCAATAAATAAATAAATATTGTTTAAAAGCAATGGAAGAAGTCACTAAATATATATTTTTTTAATTTTATTTTTTTTTGGGGGGGTACATCAGGTTCAATCATCTGTTTTTATACACATATCCCCGAAGAAGTCACTAAAGAATAGATAGAATCACATACATTTAAAATTTCTGCATATCTAAAATGCCATAAACAATATTAAAATATAAGTTGTAAAAGCTATCTGCAGTAAAAATACCAAGCAAGTGGTTAATGTGTTATTATATAAAGCATTTACAGAAATTAACTACAGAAAGACAGGAGCTGATCATCCACTAAGAAGAAATTGAAATGGCTATTAAATACGTGGAAAAATATTTCATTAATAACCACAGAAATGCTGATTAGAATAGCAATACCATGTTGACTTTTCAACTTTCAAGTTACAGGTTAAAAAGTTAACTTAATGTTGGATTGGAGTGGTAAGAAGACAGCCATTCTTAGACATTCTTGATGAGGTATAAATCTGGACAATCTCTTGGGTAAGAAATTTGGTAATTTCAATCAAAGAGTTTTATAGATGCTCCTCCTCTCTTATCCCATAATTCTATTTTTAGGATTCTATCTCAAGGAAATTCTAAGAAATATGTACAATATTTTATGCACCAAAATGTTCAACCCCCATGTTGGGTGTTACATAAAAAATGGAAAGTACTAAATGCTTAATGTAAGGGGATAATGGTTATGTAAACTACAGTCTGTGACATGAATATAATGTAGTTCTTAGAAATTAACATGTGAGCATGTATTGAGTAATTATCCAAGTATTGTATATTCATTTGCTCTTTGAAACCTCACTACAAAGTTATGGGATATCTTCTCTTGGCCCTGCCAGGTGTACCTACCACTTTTCTCTAGCCTGTTATGTCCCCTGAAGGCTGACCTGTAGAGACTGCATCAACAGGCTTCCTTGCCTTCTAGCTTCTGGTTAGCTTAGGTGAATGAAGAGGACCAGCAGGAGATTGTTGGAGGGAGGGAGGAGAAGGAGGTTGGGTGCTTATATGTCCTGGTTCCCTCTCTCTGAGTTTCCTGTGGACTGACTGCCTTTCTGAACTAAAGGCCACAGCTGGTGTCAGGTAGCCCTTTACAAACACCTCTGCCACCAGATTCTGATTACTGCTCTCACCCCCTACCTCTTTATAGTCATGCCTTCTTGCTCTCACTAGCCTATGGGTACTGCACGATTCCTTGTGGTTTCTCTCTATCTTCCCACAACTTTTTATTTTTATTTACTTATTTTTTGGCCACTCTGTGCCGCTTGTGGGATCATAGTTCCCTGACCAGGGACTGAACCCGGGCCATCAGCAGTGAAATCGCAGAGTCCTAACCACTAGACTGCCAGGCAATTCTCTTCCCACATCTTTTAAAATACTTCCTTTGTGATACTCTCTTCAAATGATTTCTTTAATTGAGGTGTGCTGTTTTCTGCTGCAACTTTGACTGATACAACAACTTAAAAGATTGTATGAGGAGACAGGCACAGAGAAGTAATTTGCCCAAGGTCACAAAGGGAGGAAATAATACTTATATGATATATCACAATTATTTATGTATCTATCTTAACTTGTATTGTTTTTATTACAAAAGATAAACAAAATATACAACACAAACAAGTAAAATGAAGAGAGAAAATACTCATATTTCTGCCCATCTATTCCATCCATTATTTAATAAGATTCCCACATTTTTGTCTTCAGCCGAACTCCTGCTTTGAGTCTCAGGCTTTATATTCAATTTCCTACTATATAACCTTCAGCTGGATGTCACAAAGGCACTTGAAACTCACGTCCAAAAACATGCTCGTGATCTTCCAAATCCTAGCCACAACTAAGTCCTGTCATTTTGCATGTAAATGTCTCTAATACGTCCATATCTCTCCAGCTCCACTGCCACCACGGACCTTAGTCCAAGACACCATCACCTCTTCCTTTCAAGAATTCCAAACTTTGGTCTCCCCATATCTCCCCATTCTTATCCCCTTCAACCCATTATTCACATGGCAGACAGAGAGACCTCTTCAAAATTCAATCTAGTCATAGTGCTCCTTGCTTAAAATCTTGCAGTGGCTTCCACTGGTTAAGAATACAGATCGAGGATCTTACTTTGGTTCAGCTGATCTCAGCGACTTTGCCTCCTGTGCTCCTCCCCTTGCCCTAGTTCCATGGGTTGGCTTTCAGCTGCTCCAATGAACTATGCTTCTTTCTACCACACTGTTCTCTCTTTCTAGGACATTTTTATATACCACTCCCTTGCCTAAAGTTAACTTCCAGAATGGGCTGGACATCCTAACACTTTATCACTAGGGATCTTTTCAAAATAATATTTATCAGAGTGTGAATTGACACACCAAGCATGTGGTTTATTTCCTCCACAACTACTCTAGTAGGCTGTATGTCAATGAAGGTCTCCAACTGTCTTGTGTCACCTGTGTATCCCAAGTACCTTGCCCCGTGTCTAGCACGTAGCATGAAATCAAATATTTGAATGAAAATAAAGCAATGGGACTGATGAAAAAGTTGGACAGAATCACATTAGAAAGGGCTGAAGGCTTTATTTTCTTTGCTTCAAAGTCTAAGGTAAAAATGATACCACTTTAGTCATAAGTCTCAACTCCTTTGCTAGAAAGTAAAAGCTATTAAAACTGGATAAAGAAGAAACTGAATCTGCATTTCTTTACAGTTTCTTCAACAAGATACTATTTGATACAAATGGAGGGGGGAGGCGGGCAGGCGAGCAAGAGATGTTTATAAGTGGGAATGGATACTAGTTAACTTCCTAGAGTTTTCAACACTTATTCTGAATTCATGTCAAAATTACATCTTTTTGAGAGCTCCAGTGATGACAAATTCAGCTTTAGGAGGATAAGGTGGAAGTTTAAGGAAGGGATAAAAGCAGCAAGACAAGAGGTTGACTGCACAATAAAATATAGGCACTAAATAGTCCTCTTTTCAGTAGCATGGGGAAACGTTTTTTTATTTGGTTCTGCACTTTAGTCATCCATTAACCTTCGCTTTTAAACTGCAGGTCCCACTTAATCTGTGATAGCTGAGTTCTTAATTTTTTCGCCTACTTGCTTTGATTTTGGTTAAGAACTTCAGCTTGAAAAACCCTATAGAGAACCAATTAACTGCCAAGTCTCCCCCTAGGGACAGTTCCCACTTCACCCCGCGCCCTCCCGAGGGAGGGAGTGCGACTGCGCAGACTTCACAGGCCCCTTGTGACGTCACAAAAGAGCCAAACCAGGTTGGGGGGGGGGTGGCCCTGCGACCACATCTTCTACGTCTGCTTCCTTCGGTACCCGCTTCCCTAAGCCCACCTCGCCATCCCCGCCTTCTCCTTCCCATTTAGTTAAAGTGTAAGAATAAAAGCACCAGGTTGAAACCCCCACGTGGCCACACCCACATTCTCGCCAGGCCACCCTCCCCCCCCCACACACACTTCGGGGGCGAAGCCGGGCCACACCCGGCGGGAGGGCTCCCCGAGCGCGCCCCGCGTACAGGCGGGGAAAGCGGAGCCAGGCCGCTTCGGCGCCTCGCCTGCCCGCCCCGCGGGGAGTGCGGATCGCGGGCAGCCTGGGCGGGAGAGGCGCGCGCCCGTGGGGGAGGGGCCGACGAGAGCACTACGCCGCCGCCAGCCCCGCCCCCCGCGCGCGCTCCAGAACAATGAACGCTCACAACTCGGCGGCCCTTAGCAGCTGCAGCGGCGGCGGCGGCGGCGGCGGGAGCGGGCGCGAGAGACAGCGCGCGCCCAGAGCTGGGGACCCCGCAGCCCAGATCCCGAACCCGGCCTCCACCTTGGGCGCGGCCTTGTCCTCCACGTCCGCGTGCAGCATCTATTCAGAGTGGCGTACCACCTCCAGTTCTTTTTCCAGCTCCCTGTTGACCAACGCGTCTGCATAGGACCCGGGACACTCGCGGAGCCACAGCTCGCCCTCCTGCCTCAGCCCCGCTCCTGGCCTGAGAACTGATAAAGACTCCAAGGTTGGCTTTTGCACCCGCCGTCTGAACGACCGAGTCGCTATGTCTGTCCCCCGCCCGACCACCACAGACGGGGCCGCCCCAGCCTCTAACCCGGACACCAGCACCCCCCGGGTATCCGTACAAGGATCTGTGCCGCCCTCAGTGTCCCCCCGATTTTCCCGACAAGAGTCCGCCCCACCCTCAGTACCCGGCTCCACCCGGGTATCAGTAACAGGAACTCCTACACCCAGGAACTCCCTCCGAGGGTCGGTACAAAGATCCATCGCGCCCTCGGTGCCCAGCTTCCTCAGAATATGCGCACCAGCACCTCCACCACCCAGTAACACTCCCCAAGTGTCATTACCTGGGTTCACCCGGCCCTCAATACCTGGCTACCCCTGGGGTTCGATACAGGGGCTCCCTACACCCAATAACTCCCCCCGACTGTCAGTACAAGAGTCCAGCCAGGCCTCCAAGCCCGACCCACCCCAGCTATCTGCACCTAGATCTGTCCCGCTCTTGAGCTCCTCCCTAGAGTCGGTGCAAGGGTCTGCCCAGCCCTCGGTAGTCAGCCTCCCTGAGAGTTTGGTACGAGGATCTGTCCCGCTCTCGGACTCCTCCCGAGCGTCGATACGAGGGTCCTCCCTGCCCTCAGTGGTCAGCACTCCCCGGAGTTCGATACAAGCATCTCTTACTCCCGTGAACTCCCGAGTATCGACACAAGAGTCCACCCAACTCTCAGAACTAAGTTACCCCCGTACATCGATGGAAGGATCGGCTCCGCCCCCGGCTTCCCCCGAAGTACCAGTGCCAGGGTGCGCTCCACCCTCAGCGCCGGGCTCCGCCCCGGTATCGGTGGAGGAATCGGCTCCGCCCTCGGACTCCCCCCGAGAGTCGGTAGAAAAGTCCGCTCCGCCCTCGGCCAGACCCACTTCTACACCCACGCCCCGGGAGAGCCTGAACCAGAGCATGGAGAGTCAGGAGAAGGCGAATAGCGCGGGCCACATGTTCGACGTAGTCGTGATAGGAGGCGGCATCTCAGGTCAGTGTGGACCGTAGCGCTAGTCTGAGGGACCCTGGCCGGGCCGGGGTGGGGGACTTGCAGTCGCAAGGTGGCGTTTGGTGGGGGTCTCCCTTGCGCAAGCGAGAATGCAACAGTGGCCGAGCCCCGGATCCTGCGAGGAGGGAGTGGGGTTGAGCTGGTTTTGCTGGGGTTGGGGGGGGGGGGGCAGGCACAATAATTTTACTACTACTATGAAATACTAATATTTAATTAGCTCTTGCGGTGCAGTTATATTTAGCAGTTTACGTGGATTTTCTCAATCCTCAGCCGTCCTGTGAGGTGGGTACTCTATGCGTCCCTATTTTACAAAACCTAGCAACGGAGGTAACTCTGCAGAGGTCAAATCACCTAGCCCGGAAAGTGACAGTGATTTTCTCCCATTTAAGACCCTCACTCCTAGTTCCTGAGGTGGCTGCTTTGCGTCACTGATTTCACGCCCTTTGCCCTAAACAGAACATCAGTATACGGATTTTTGTAATACTGAGGTAGTAACTGTTATTCCAGTCCGGCTCTTCTCAAAGAGCTTTTCTCTGGAAAATTTGGTAACTGGAGAGGAAAGAGGAAGAATCTTTTAGGAAAAGCTTTTTTTAAAAAAAGGTGGGGGCGAGGGGAGAGGGCTGGGCTCTTAGTTTTAACCTTCTCCAGCCGTTTCGTTTGTTTGTTTGTCTGTTTTAGAACTTGTAGAAAGTGTAGGGCATTTATTGCCCAAATGGAATCGCTCTCTGAAGCAGGGGCTGAGCGCAGATGAGGGAATGCCCTGTTTGTGTCTTTCCCCACTGCCTGAATCTTGTCCTGTGATGAGCCAGCTGGCAAGCCTGGGTCCCTCTGGTCCTGGTTGGGATTTGTAGCTGACCAGTTGAGTGATGCGTGAGGCTTTCCCAGATCTTCCTGGAAACCTCATCATGACTGATCTATTAAGTTGTCACTTATATTGTCATAATTGGTAAAATGTCTGAAATTTAGGAGTTGTGTTTCAGCTCTAGCTAGAGTCCTACACTAGTCTGTCGAACCTGGGAGTATGTTAATCATTTCTGAAATATACCTGCAGGATCTAATTTAGAAAGAGGGAGAAATAAGGTGGGAGGGAATAAGTAGGGTGCCTCAAAGTAGCCATTTTTATATATAATCCTTTTGAGGAGACTCTGAACATGCTTACAAATGAATTTTGGGTGAAGATAGCTTTTAACTTGGCCTGTTTCAGATAACAGGTCTTAATCACCAGAGAAGAGGTTGGCATGAGGTGTCGCTTTGACAACTCCAGCCAGTGCCAGCAAAAACACACATGTATGTTGGAGCATCAGGAAAGCAGATCCTGGTGGAGAGTACGAAAAAGAAGTATTTCCCCTGTTTCTCTTCATTCATTTATTAGCTTATTTATTCATTCAGCAAACACTTAAGTGCCTGCAATGAAGTGGACTGGTGTTTCTAAAAGCCTAGTTCTTGTGTGCAAGGCTCCTAGAAGCAATGTGATTGTTCATCACTGGAAAAGAAATATGATGATAACATGTTGTGTACATTGATTAGGAATTCTGTCTCCATCCCCATCTCCATATCATTCATATTTCACAATTCAGGGTTCTCTCTGGGATTTTATTCTTATCTTTTTCTTGTTCTGTGTTACGGTATTCCCTAAGGAGCGTTTTGTCTTTTACTTTTTCTCTGCCTGATGACTGGCTCTTTCTCCCTTTCTACACTTTACTCCAAGTAGTTGGTTGTGAACAGAATTGGATTTACCATGTAGCTGGTGATCCTTATGCTCTATGGCCTTACAAGCAGGTCCCTTGTAGTTCTCATTCTAAATAAATAACCAGTTTCATACTGAATCTTGTAATTTTGCATTCTCTTTTTTCTTTCTTGAAGAGGGCACCCAAATTATACAAGCTTCAGGCACCTCACAACCTGGATCTTAACATGGTCACTATTAATTATTAATTGGTTCCTTTGCACTCAGGGGAAGAAGAGAGCATTTCTTACACAGTAGTTTACACTCCTATCCCAGAACCCAACTTCCACTTCATCAGTGACAGTGGAAAAGGCACTGGGATCCCTTTAATATCATCTCTTATCAGTCAGGTTTGATTTTAACACCCAAACTGACCAGAAACATTGCTTTCTGGTTGTAGTGTCTTGCCAGATGGTTCCAAACTAAAATGGAAGTAGATGCAAGTCTGGCTCAGGATAAGCTCTGCACAAAGACTGGATGTTTCATGAGCAGGTGAGAGGCATTACTTCTCAAGGGGTCTTGAGCTCAGAAACACATCATCTTTTTTTTTAATTAATTAATTTATTTTATTGGCTGTGTTGGGTCTTCGTTGCTGCACACGGGCTTTCTCTAGTTGCGGTGAGTGGGGGCTACTCTTCGTTGTGGTGAGCGGGGGCTACTCTTCGTTGTGGTGCGTGGGCTTCTCATTGCGGTGGCCTCTCTTGTTGCAGAGCACGGGCTCTAGGCACGTGGGCTTCAGTAGTTGCAGCACATGGGCTCAATAGTTGTGGCGCAGGGGCTTAGTTGCTCCGCAGCATGTGGGATCTTCCTGGGGCAGGGCTTGAACCCATGTCCCCTGCATTGGCAGGCGGATTCTTACCCACTGCGCCACCTAGAAAGTCCAGAGACACATCATCTTTGTGTGTGCTTAGCAGTATCCCATGAGTTACGTAATAGTCCTCATATCAGTTTTAAGTGCTTTTGGATATTTCTTAAAACTCGTGTCAGAACTGGCACATTTTAATGTTACCCACATACTTCTAATATATGGCCAATACTTTGCATCTACAGTGCTATTCCTATCATATAACAAAATAGCTCCCAGAAGTGTATAAATCCTAAATTCCTCAAAAGCAATCCAGAATTGAACAGAATTATCTTTCATTTTTTTATAACTGTCTCTGCACAAAAAATAGCAGCATCTTAATATATCTCCCTTTTGTCATTGAAAATCATAGAACAGAGCATGTCTTCCAGCCACAAAATCCCTTTTTCCTCCCACTCACCAATTAAGTAATTTTATATACTCTATTAGTAGTTGAGAAGGGGAACCCCTCCCCTACTCATTTGTAAGTAGTATAATGGTGTCTTCCACATGCTCTGGCCTTTATCCATCATCCGTCATCTATCACCAAATCCTTTTTGAAACTTCTTTCACACTTTCTGTGACACTAGGGAATCCTGAATGTTTATCCCACACTGATTGTTCCTTTTCTGTTCCTTCCACTGTGCCCATATTCTTGTGAACTTCTACTTTTGAAATGGCCTCGAGGTGCAACTATTCATCACTTTGGGGCTCTTATGCACCCTCTCCCTCTCTTTTTCCTTCTCAGACCTTACCTTTCCCTTTATCTCTAGGAAGCTCTTAAGTCTCTAGTTTGAATCCTTTACTTTCTCCCAATTCCTGTCCCATAGCTTATCTGCTCTTGGATATTTTACACTTGACTGTCTTATTGTTACTTCATATTCAACATGTTCAAAAGCCTCCTTACCCTCCACCTCAGCTTCTCTTCCTCACTTCTTTGGCTCTGTTCTTGGCACCACCATCCTTTCCATCATTTTTGATGCATCCTTCTGTTTTATCTTCTACACCCAGTCAACAGATCCTTCTAACTCCTCGTTGGGGCTGTTTCCTTTCTTGTGTCTCCCCCATCCCCAGAGCAGACCCTTAACCTCTTCAGCTCACCAGGTTATGACCATCTTCCAAGTGGCCACCCTTTGGGCTCTCCCTTCATGTCCATCCTAGACTTAATTTTTTAAAACACTTCTCTCATCACCTTGTTTCGCTCAGGACATTCAATAGTCTATTACCAGCCTCTCAAGCTCCCACACCCCGCTGCCACCCCATGTATCTAGTCCCACCTTGTTGGACCAGTGGCATTTCCCACCATCCCTAACATAGCTTTAGTCACACTGCTCTGTTGTCTTCAGTGCTACACCATGTTTATTTTGTCCCTCCATTCCTTCCCTGTTTCTGTTCTTTTTCTTAACACGGAAGTGCTTCTCTGAACATTAACGTCCTTTCCATTCTTCACTACCCAATTAAAGCTCTTTTCCTTAATCGTTCTAGTTCTTGATTTTTCCCTCCTCTTGTGGAGCTTGTAATCTATATCTGACCATTTGAACTTGTTTTATGTCCTATTTCATGATGTTATTTTAAGTATATCAGTTGAGTCACTGACTTTACACACTACTTCTTACTCATGAGCCGACACAGATACAACAAATGACAGAAATCCAGTGGTGCAAGATTTTAGAATCTGCTCCTAACTGAGAATTTCTGAATTAGCTCTCTTTAGGGAGAAAGAACAAAAGAAAAAGAGGGGAAAAAAAGCCTATCTCCAGGGAACAATGCATCCTTCAGAGTCTTTGGGCCAAAGGAGTTCTTAAAAGACAGTTTAGTCCAATCACCTAAGATTTTAATCCTCTCGACGGCATCTCCTTAGTAATTATCTGGCTGCAGCTTTGAACATATCTAGGGAAAGGGAATGCTGTACCTCTCAGAGCAGCTCATTATGGGCAGGGGTGGTTCTGGGGCCTGGACTCGTTCAAGCATTTGGGGAGCCTCTACCATATGCCAGGCAGTAGCTAGATCACGGGGCAAGAACTATATAAAGAGGAGTAAGAGGTGTCCCTGCCCACAAGGTGCTCCACCCTCTTGCAAGAAGTAATCAAGTGTGAAAGTAATTGACATTCACACAGTGAAAGAAATATTAATATTATGAATCTGAACAAAATGCCAGGACCTTGAGAGATAAGTGTGATTTTAACAGGTAGAGATAAGAGGATGGAAAAAAGACATACCAAACAAGAGAGTCTGCAGGAGCACAGGTACGGAATCAGGGGACCCTAAGTCATACATGAGGAGTGTTTAATTTAAACCCATGACAATGGTTCCAGAGAAGGAAAACAGTTGCCTACTGTGTGTCTAGCAATGTGGTCCTGGTAGTTACTGAGATCACCCCAGTGTGTCACATCTGCCCCACAGTTAGCCAGGGCACAGTGAAAACACTCTCGTCATAATATGGGATAGTCCTGGGTGATTAACATTTTTCTATGTTTTGTTTTTTTTTAAATTAAATTCCAAGGGTCCTGGAGAGAGATTTCCAAATAGTGACTAAGCAATAGAACCTCCCTATATTTGTATCCACGAGCTGAGCTCCACTAAAAGAATTGAGAGCATAGTCGCCCAGAACACTGTGCTGTGTAAGAGCAGCAGGGATGGAATCTTTCTCATCATCGGAGACACAAAAGCCATTTCGCAAGAAGATTGACTAATGTTCTGAAGCCTGCCAGCAAGTCCACAACATACCACAGTTTCCCTTTTTGCTGAAATACAGCACCCTGAAGAATCATTTCTGTGAAGAGTGTTTTAAGCATTTTAACCCAGAACTTGGCAGCACGTACTGTATGGTTTTGTAGTAATTAAGAAAAGCTTACATTACAAAATATGCCACTTAGTTTCAGTGCCTTGGTTATTTAGATACTCTGAGGTTCACTGCAAGCTAAGCATTAATTTTCTGCCTTTCAGACACTTCTTGGCCCTAGTTTTTTTTCCTCAGAAATAAGCTAGGATTCTTTTACTTTATTAACTTTCAGTGTTGAACAAAGAATACAAGAATCACATTTATTTGGGTTCTGATTTTTTGATGTCCTTATGGTTGAATGAGCTTTGGGGTTTATCTGACATTTAATGGGCAGTTTTAGCATTTGGCCAATACTGATTGATATGAATCTATACATAATACTCAGTTAATGTGAAAAATATATTTAACAATAGATCTAGGGACTTACCTGGCAATCCAGTGGTTAGGACTCCGAGCTTCCACTGCAAGGGGCATGGGTTCGATCCCTGGTTATTTGGATGCAGGTATACCCCAAAAGACTGAGGTAATATTGTAATTTCATGTCACATACAGGGGTTTGCAAGAGTGTAGACATCCATTTGGCACCGGTTTGAAGTCTACACTTCCATGGATGAGATAGATTTCATAATGACAGTTACTTTTCATTGTAAATTTGAATGATTAGAACTGCACAAAATGAATCAAAAGAAGTCTAGTTACATTTTTAAATGTTGTAAGTGTTTGAGACAAGTTGGTTGTTAGGACCGTTTTATCCTTTTGTTTGAAAAATGTTTTACAGTTTTACCAGCAATTTGTGTTCTCCTTTGGATAATCTGTTCTTTACTATGTTGTCATCTAGTCTTATATGAATTAGGGCAGCTTAAAATCTTTGAACTACAGTTCTGTCATCTGTAAAGTTAGAGGTTGGATTAAGTTATGCATGATATATCTTCCAGTATCTTTTTCAATATAGTTGGCTTCCTAAAGGTCTGTCTCTTCAGCTTTCTCTTTTGGACCCCCTTCTTGACACTTTTTTCCCTTCCATGTTGTATTCTGGAAACGGTTTTCATCATCTGTCATATTGACATCCTACACTAACTTAAATCAGGGTCTGGGTCTCTCTTACTCATTCATACCTTTTCCATGGCTCCTCTGAGCCTTAGTTTAAAAGCCCTTTTCTAGTTGTTGCTAGGCCAAAGGAAATAAATCCCACTTTTATAGCAATATTTAATTGATTCATTAGGTAAGACTGTCAATACGAACATAAAAACCAGGTGATAAGCTTTGAGAGTTGAGTTAATTACACGTTCACCATGTTCAAGGGTCACGGAATTGCTCAAAGGGACCAAAACGGAGGCTCAGGAGGGTCAAATGAATTACCAAACGCCACAAAATTCTCAGTGGCTTAACTTGACCTTGGACCATACCCCGACTCACTAGGCTTCCTTTATAGGCTCATTCATAGAACTGCAGTCAACTTTATTGTTGTTTTACTTTGAGGCTTGGTGCTCTAAAAACTAGTGGCTGTTGTTTTACAGTAATTTATATTTTAGAATATATTACATGGCATGTTACTGCTTCATGAACTTTTTTTTTTGGCCACATGGCTTTCGGGATCTTAGTTCCCCAACCAGGGATTGAAACTGTGCCCCCCTGCAGTAGAAGTGCGGAGTCCTAACCACTGGACAGCCAGGGAATTCCCCGGCTTCATGCACTTTTAAATTTAAAAATATTAGGCATCCTATTAAGACAGATGACTTTTATATGAAGAATGTATTTCCTTTTTGAAAAGTCCATTCCTGGTGTTTTTAGGACAATGTATAGCAGTTGCTTGAATAGTTTAGATCAGTGGTTCTTAACCTTTTGGAGTAAATGTCCCTTTGAATATCTGATGAAAGCTATTGAACCTTTTCACCAAAACTAAAAGCATATTTTTATGCATAGACTTTTTTTTTCCCTGCACCAGGCCAACATCCGATACTATGAAAACCTCTCCATTGTCACTGTCCCTATATATAAAGATTTGGGGCTGATACTGAGACTCACAGAAGTGAAAAATAAGAATTCAAAGGATTCATTAGGTCATTAGACAGTTACCAGTAATGAATATGTAAATAGACAATAATAAAAACAGTTAAGACATCTAGGCTGAAAAATAAGGCCCCTGCATTTCCTACCTTAAGACCATGATAAAAAGAACAGTGAACCTGCCATATTTTGAAAAGGAAGAATTTCGGGAGACCACATTGGTGAAGAAAATGGAAGGCTGTGGTGGTCAATGTGATTTTTTAAGTAGTTTTCTAAGATTGGTGTTTACAGATTTTACATATTGAATTGAAGCCATCGATATTAAATACACATTTTGATTTAATATACATTTGTAATAACTTTATAAAGGTCCTTGGTCGTTGAAGCCATCTGACAAAATTCAGACCCAAATGGAAGAGTTAAGTTCTCTAATTTATGTTAGTCCATTTGTCTCTCCAGTGAGCGTGTGAGACATAGGACACCTCTATGTAGCAGGGGTTACAACTATGAACCTAAAGTGCCCTTGGTGTTTGAGGTTGGTTCAGGAAATGACAGGAAAAGGTTTCATGGAGGAAATAATGCGTGGCAGAAGTGCTGTGGATTTTGGATAAATTCTGAAATGTAACAAGGATGACCTTTCAGGTGACTTTTTTTCAGATTAGATGAGTTGGCTGTGAGCTGTGGCTTAAGTTAAAGACCTTTTTCTTGCATGTCTGCACGTATTCTTCATTCATTCATTTATTCATTCAATAAATATTGATTGAGCACTCACTATGTGATTTCAGCAAAATTTATGGGTTTTGCTTTTTTCCTTCTTTGGGAACATTGCTTCTAAAACTTCAGTATGACCTGATGTTTGACTGTCCTTTTTATTTTCCTCAGAGTATTCAGTACAAGAGTCCAATTCTGTTGGTCAGAGATCAACTTCACTGAATAATAGAAAATTAACTTAAAATATTTAATATGCGATGTACAGTATACACATTCATAGGTGGTGATGAACATCAAAATTGAAGAAAAATGCCGCTTTAAGAAATAAACAGGGAAAACTAGGAGAGCCAGCAGAATATAAGCCATAGCTACACTAAAGCTTTGCTTCAACACTTAGCCTGTGCTCTAGGTGTTGTTCCCTTGGGACCCTGCCCAGGTGAGTTTATTACTGTAAAGATTTGAGAATATTTTAAAAGATGAAACCAGCTTTCCCAAAGTGTATTTTTTGAGATGTAATTTTTTTAAGGCAAAAGGTGGAGAAATGCTAAGTTAAACAAGTCTCTTCACTGCAGGACTTATCAGAGCCTTTAACATGCCAGTGTGTACCATACATTTCCCAGAAGGAGAAATAGCATATGTCCCAGCTTCCATGAACATTGATACTTTCCCCCAGAGCATCTTGAAGACTAGTATTCCATAAAAGATTTTGGAAATTGCTGCCTAACCATGGTGCATCCTAGTGTGCAGAATCTGAGGACAAGCAGTGTGGAGCGCCCTTGGTGTATTTTCAGTTTCAATGAAAGAGTGGGGCAAATAATGAATTAAGGGGTAATTGCATTCCCTAAGTTGTGTGAGATCCATTTATCTAAAGTGAAAATGAATGCTGAACAATAATCAAATGAAGTAGGACTGTCTAGACAACCAGTCTGTTGAATTCAGGGCAAATTGAAGTTAATTGTTAGCTTTTATCTATTTATCATTTGAGACAGTTCTGTCTTTTTAGCTTATCAAAGGGATCAGAAGATTTGGCATTTTCAAAAGCAGATAATTATTCTCTGAAAGGAAGCACAAAATACAGATGGCTATAGATAGACAGATGGATAGATAGATAATAAGAATGGCTGTATTGTATGTACATATGTGTCAGGGACAAGTTTGTGTACACATTGATATTCTCCATTCTCTTGCTAAAAAAGTGTGATACTGGTTCAAAGACCAGAAAATGTACTAGTAGGATTAAGAATCAGCTAATTTACTTGGGCATAAAGGTTTAAATGACCAGGCACCCTGTCCTTGTCCGTATTTCTCAGTTGCTTGAGATAAATATAATCTAAGTAGCATTAGAAACTTCCCTGTTGTGCTAATCCAGGTGAGCATGGTTTTATTTTCTTGGTATATGGTTCCCGTGTTCATGGCAATGAGCACCTGCAACATGGCAGGCTCTGTTCTAGGGATGCAAAGGCGTATAACACATATAACACACTAGGTAAGAGGCAGATCTCTGGGCAAGAGGTCATGTTGCCTTGGACAAGGGCAAAAGGCCACAATGGTTTGGACAAGAGTGGCTATGATTGCAGTGGTGGGAAGCAGCAGAGGTATATAGAGTGCCAGGTGGTGATGTGTGCTAAGAAGAAAAATACAGCAGGGTAACAGATTGGGACAGATGATTATATCACTTGTCTGTATTGAAAGTGGGGTCACTGGACAATTTTTGTGAGGAATATGCTACATTTCAAGGTTTATTTCTCATCATTTGTCGTAGAAGGAAAATCAACAATTGAACTGGAAATGGTAGCATGAGTCAAATGGACAGATTTCTTTTTTTCCTAATGTGAATGTACTTGAAGAAGTAAGGTAAAGGAAAGGGCCCTTTGCGAGGCAGAGAAGGCAGGGGTAAGTATGAAGCCAGGTTCCACAGTAACAGGTTTATAGCCCAGGAAGCAAAGGACCATTTCCTCAAAGGCTTCGTTGCTGATGTCAGTTCCTTCTCTAGGTGTGCTTGTGTGGCTTAAATCATTTCCTATCCCATTTCTGTGGGGATGTAGCCATCTCAGGACATTGGAAGCATTGCAGAATCTGTGGCAACACAGTTTCCATGGGCAGTGGCTTTAAGAAGCTGGAGCTTGGTTTGCGGTTGCCATGGCAACACCGATGCTGGCTGCATATATCATCTCACCCAGGCCCTCCTGATCTAATAACCAGGATTAACAACTGCCTGAACTCTCATATGAGGTGTGCTTTTAGCGGACTTGGTTTTTCTTTTTGAAGTCTCTCTAATAAATCCATTACCTATTTTATGTTGGTTTCTCTAAAACCCAAATGGTTGAAGAGAAAGAAACCAGAAGAGCAACTATATTGTTTTAAACTCACCATCCCTATTTAAAATACTTAATTGCAGAGCAATTAACGTTTCTCTTGTGCCATGATCTGCTATTTTCCCTTTTTCAGGTTTTTGCATTTTGAAAGTGATCAGATTCTTATATACATAATAGGGCTTTAGCAAACTCTTTGTGCATTTAGCTTCTCTAGGCTCTCTACTGTCATAGAAAACCCAGGACATTTGGGAGTTTGGGGCTCTTTTCCTCCTAATGAGCTCAGTTTGCCATGATTTAGGAGAGGAAGAGCTCTTGGTGCAGGTGCAGGTGCAGGGATATTTTGCCAGTGCCCACTTAGACCTCTTCCTTCAAACACGCCCATGGGAGATTCACACGCTAGACACTAGGATACTTGAGAGTCTAGGACACCAATGAATCTCATACACTTGCAGATTTAATAGTCTGTCTCTCCCAAACTTGTTTACCCTCTTGTTTACCCTTCCGCTCTCAGACCTGAGGCCAGGAGTCTACAGGTCTAACAGTATGTATTGGAGCCAGCTTCTACTGTCTTGAAAGGACTGATCCTGATAGAACACATCTCTTCCCAGTTTCACATTCAATGATATCACATTGGTAGCTTGTAATCACACTGGTAGTTTTAAATCAGCCGTGATGAGAGTATATATATATCCCATGGAAATCCAAATGCTGCAAATCAGGTGTCGTCTCCATCCCTTGAGGCCAGGGATGGTTGTTAACCATTTACCAGCATACCACTATGCTAAACCCTTTCCCTGTCTTGGAGGTGGGGAGGGGTCCCTGGAGAGGTGGGTGGGAAGCAGGCTTCTTCTCTTGGCCTAGATTCCATGTGGCGATTAAAAGATAGAAAATGAATGACAGGAAGAGCTGTAATGCACAATGCTCTTAGCTTTGGCTAATCTATATTTCTTTGAAGCAAGATGAAATAGATTTAATATGAGATTTTCTCTTTTCATAACAAATATGAAAGTAAAAAATATTTGATTATAAAATCTGTTTTTTAGTAGCTACATTGTATTTTGTGACTTACCTCCAGATTTAAAAACCTTTTCTTTTCTAACAATTTTATCCCATTTACCAAAAAAAGGCTTTTATTTAGTTATTTTGAAATTTATGTCAAAAGCCCTTAACCTAATCTGTGGAGTTGACATTTGAGATACGATTTTTTTTCTGTAAGTGATGATTGAATTTTGTAGTGATGAGGGGAGGGTAGAATGCATAGTGATACACAGAATAAGAACAAAAGAAAATTAGGGAATATAATCCAAGACTTACATCTTGAAGCAGGCATTATCTTAGTTTTTTTTTTTCCATTCAAATCAACAGATAGCCACAGTTGATACACTAGAAAAAGTCTTTCTGGACTGCAAGTGTTTGCCTGTGCTTTATTTATGAGTTACTGAGTTACTTATTCAAAATTAGTTATTAGTTGTTATTCAAAAATAACATTTTCTAATGGCATCTTAATTTATTTCCATATTCTGTATTTTCTATCTTAAAATTACTGTGGAAGTTCCTTATCAGTCTTCTTCACAATAAATATGCAAACTGAAACATCCCCCCCCCCCCAATTTATTCAGCATCTTAGAAAAAATATTTTTCTCAATGACTTAAAACTTCCCCTTTCAAATTCCAATACCTTTTGGAAGCCATTTTTCTGGAATCCCTTTTAAATGTTTTAAACATGTTCCTTATTTCTCAAACTAAGAGCTTAAACTTTCCTTGCTGAGATAGGGCCAATTATTTTCCTGTAATGCAGAAACAACCATTTTTTCCCCAGCTTTTTAATTTTGTTTATATCCTTAAATGCCAAAGTGCTAAACGATCTTTGTCACTGGTGTGCTCCTTTGTCCTGACTCAGCTAGCCCTGCTTCCCCGCCCCCTGCTGCCACTTTAGCCTCTGGAGTAGTTTATTTACTATTGACACTGAACCCCACTCACCAAACTTGTTTAGAGCTACACATTAGATTCGCTTTTATTAAGGCTGCAGCCTTATAAGTGAGAATGTAAGAAGTAAAAATTTTCACTTTTCAGGAGACTTTGTTGTAGGCATATCAGGCACTTGGTTTTCTTATCCGGAATATGGGGTAATGAAATCTATTCCAAAGAATGGTTGTGAGAGGCAACAGGAAAGCCACCTGAAATTGATCTGTAGGATGTAAAGTGATAAACCAACTGCCAGGCTGCCTCTAGGGGCTGGACCTCTGCAGGTCTCACTGCTGCTGGAATTCAGAGCCACCTCTGCTTCTCCTTAGGCAGCATCTCCAGAGGGCAAGTTCCTCCTCCCTTAGAAGAGGAGCTACTCGAGTAATTCTAGCAAACCCGAGGGTATTTTTATCTATCTAATGGGTTATGGTTAGATTGATTAAGGGGAACTGGGAAGAAATTAAACTTTTTGCATCTGACTTTCTCTGCTTTTAAATATAGAGTGGTGCTTTGAGCCTAAAAAATATTCATATTTTTTGACCTAGTAATCTCCCTTCTAGAACTTAATCCTACAGAAATAGTGAGACCTAACAACAAAGATTTACTCTTAAACATGTTTTTCATCACAACTTCATTCTTTTTTTTTTTTATGATGGTCAGCAGAAGAAGCCTTTGGCTGTGTCCCAGAAAACACAGTGCACCAAGGTTTGCAGACATTGATTTGCATTTATTTAAACTGTCAGGGGTTGCCTTTCTTTGTGAGCAGATTCCAAATGTCCGTTGCATACCTAAATCTTGGATGGATGTCAGCAATGTAAGGGTACACTGTACTTGAAGGAGTCAAAAATGTATACAAACATTAGCAGATAGCAGTGCTGGATATTACGGTTTAGCCTCCCTGCATTTTAGATCTTATAGACCCAAACTCATCCTTGATGGTGGCTATGTATATTTCATACCCTTCTGTGTATGAAAAAAATACTGTGCCAGTCTCGCTTCTCTGAGAGCAGATATCAAAACATAACTAGGGAGGGAGGGGATATGGGGATATATGTATCAATACAGCTGATTCACTTTGGTGTTCCTCAAAAACGGGCACAACAATGTAAAACAAGTATATTCCAATAAAGAGCTTTAAAAAAAGCAAAAAACAAAAAACGAAAACAAAAACAAAACAACTGGCCATGTAAGAAGTTTATTGTAGGAAAAGCTGGTGATAAAGGGGAGAGGGAGCAGGAGTAGGCAAGTTGTTTATAAAAACAAAAAAACCCAGGGTACTCCTGCATAATTTCCTATAATTTTGTTGATTGCATCCCAGTAGTGCGAGGGTGAGTGAAAAATTATTCGCGCTCTGGCTGTAGAATTTATAGAAGTTTTAATATAATCAGAATGCGGATAATTTTTGACTCACCCTCATTATTATTTAACATGTTTTTCTGGCCCCTAAGTATCAGGTCTAGAGACTGGATCACATTGGAATTTAGCTTGTTTACTCCTTCCTTTTCTCCCCTCCCTCCCTCCCTCCCTCCCTCCCTTCCTTCCTTCCTTCCTTCCTTCCTCCCTTCCTAACTTCTTCCTACGTGGTGGTATGTGCTTCCATTAGGAGACAGATAACGTCTGGTTATCTCTCTCTCTCTCTCTCTCTCTTTTTTTTGTCATGTTAGCAGCGGTTGACAATCATTGCACTACATCTATTCATTAGGGGCTGCAAAATGCTGACGTTCTAATCATTTCTGTCTTCACTTATTAGCTAGCATACTTTTATACAGCAAAACGTCCCTTTGTTACCTATTTGGTTGCTTCGGTTTGGTGCAAATAAGGAAGGTAGAATGAATGCCAAATTCTTTTTTTTTAATAAGTTGGTTCCTTAGCGTTCTCCAAAGGTGACCAATGAGAGGTTTTGTTTGTTTGTTTAGTATTATTATGAGTGAATTTACACCATTGCCTTTGTTATCTTTATTTGATACTCAAATTGTTCCATCTTTGGCCAGTGGTAGTTCACATAGGTAGGTTTCTGAGCCTTTTTGTCACACTTTTCGTGGTCTCTGTTAGCCTCCTTGCTTTCTGATGGCTTGAGGTTCCAGACCCATCTTGTACACTTCCTGCCTCAGATTTGTACTTAATTTCATTGTTCTCTCATCCGAATTTCCTTATGTCCAGGCCCCAAACCCTGGATCTCAGTGATAGCAGCCCAATTATTCATTTGCTTTATTCCACATTACGTATATAATGGCCTCAAAATAATAGTTCTAATCCTAGCACCCACAAAATGATTACTGAACAAAATGTTTGCAGCTCTTTTTTGTCTTTAGGATATAGACCATTAGAAGTGAACTGTCAAGTTACTGGCTTTTAAAATCACTAAACGTACTTCCTCTCCTCAACCACTTGTATACGTATTTAGGTATCATTTGTGTCATTTCCTAATCTTATCCCTGGTGTCATTCTTATTTCTCTTTCACCCTAATATTCTAACATTATTTTTCTCCTTGAAATATGTTTATCTCTGTAGTCTGCTTCATAATTTTTGTAATAGGAGTATAAAGATAACTAGGTATGACAGCATTTGAAGTACAAAAAATGTATTGATAGATTTAAAAATGTGTATACGCACATTTATTTCCTCACTCTGTGAGCTGAGAGGTCCTAGAAGCAATGATAGCCCAGAGGTGATGGGCACACCTAGAGCCCAGATCTTTTTTTTATATATATATATATAAATTTATTTATTTATTTATTGGCTGTGTTGGGTCTTTGTTGCTGCACGCAGGCTTTCTCTAGTTGTGGCGGGCAGGGGCTACTCTTCGTTGTGATGTGTGGGCTTCTCATTGCAGTGGCTTCTCTTATTGCGGAGCACAGGCTCTAGGTGCATGAGCTTCAGTAGTTGTGGCACATGGGCTCAATAGTTGTGGCTCACGGGCTCTAACGCGCCGGCTCAATAGTTGTGGCGCATGGGCTTAGTTGCTCTGCAGCATGTGGGATCTTCCTGGTGCAGGGATCGAACCTGTGTCCTCTGCATTGGCAGGTGGATTCTTAACCACTGTGCCACCTAGGAAGCCCTAGAGTCCAGATCTTGGTTTCAAATACTCTTCTCCAATAAAAGGAACCAAGGCTCACTGAAGAAATAGCAGATTGTAGGGCTGGGCAGAGAAAGACAAGGTGAGCCTGGAACGTCTCATAATACCAGAAAGTAAGGAAGTGCTTAAACACACACACACACAATGAGGAAGGCTCGTCAAAGGGACACAAGGGCCTCCCAGTGACCAAAGCTGAAACAATTTGAGCAACAAAATAACTAACATAGGATTGGATTATAACCCAAAGTATAAAACAACTATCTATGAGTCCATAGGGATGTAAGTACATGGTTAAATAAATAAATAAATAAATAAATAAATAAATAAATGGGGGAGAAGAGACAATCTCCTGTGCAGATGAATTTCAAATAATTTATGTCAGTACTCCACTCTCAAGGAAGTAAGACATACCTCCCTACTCCTTAAGTGCAGGCTGTACATAGACTTCCTTCCAAAGAGTATAGCATGGAATGGGGGAAAAAAAGAATAACTTTACAGCGGAAAAACCTGGCAAACACTACCTCAACCAGGTGGTCAAAATTAACATCAGTGACAAGTCATGTTGCATGTTGATAGCAGGCACCCTTTATATGATTTTTTTTAAGAACTTTTATTGAGATACAGTTAACAGACAATAAACAGCATATATCTAGAGTGTACAATTTGGTATCCCAATCTCCCAATTCATTCCCCCCCAACCCTCCCTGCTTTCCCCAC